>NC_090332.1:63491103-63791381 GCF_035084215.1 Heptranchias perlo
GAGGAAGTAGTGGAGGAGGGAAATGCCAGGAGCATAGCGCCAAGAACATGGATGCAGTGCAGGAAGAAATTCAATGATTTAACACGAGTTGTCAAGGTGAGTGACTTCAAGTTTCAAGTGGCATATCCTACCACAGCACAACGAGCATCATCCACTGCTCGATGCACTATACCCCCATCACCCACCTACCAACAATCTCTTTCAATCAGTACTCAACCATTCAAATCATATGCTTTATCTCACCCTTTCATACTGTTGCAAGCCTCACACCCAAAACTCAGGTCACACACACTGGCAACTATTCAACCATGACAGCCACATCACTCAAACATCTTGCAGGACACTCATTTACACACTTCCCTCTTCCTTGCAGGAGAAGGTGGAGCATAACAGGAGGCAGCAATGAACAACTGGAGGAGGACAAGTTGCGCCTACACATTTTAACTCCCATGGAGGAGACAGCGCTGTCCATCATTGGACGGGCCACCGCTGAGGCCGTGGCCAATGAAGGGATCAATGATGAGGGTCTCTCCACACCTAATCCTCCTTCTCTCTTCCCACTTCTCCTTCATCCCACAATCCTTTCTGACTCACGTGCTGCAGATGGTATAAGCACGCACATCTTCCTTTCTCCTCTCCCCGCACCACAACCCAACCCGTGTCCCTTTGTCATTTCAGATACCTGAGCACTGAAACCTTCCCAGTCAGAAGAAGATGACAGAGATGATGAAGACACACTTGATCTTACACTCGCAGCCACTAGCTCAGAGACTGACTCTGTGCATAGTTTAGAGGCTAGGATAGAGGAGGGATCTGCACATGGTGAGACACCGGGCACCAGTGCGCAGGAGCCAGAGTGGGGGGAAAGGATACCGCAGGTGCCAGCTCGCCAGAGGGCGAGGTCGCACACTGGTTCTGCCGCAGAGGATTCAGATGACTACGGAAGAAGGCTGATGGGCGTACACATGGTGTACCGGAAAGCCTGCCAAAAAGCTTGTGCACAATGTCAAGGAGCATGGAGGAGTCCAGCTCCAACTTGGCACAGGGCTTTATGCAGAGCTTGGAGCCTATCCTTTACAACATGGAACGGTGGTAACCTCTATCAGCACACCTGTGGAACCCACCATGACGCAGCGTCTGATGACCGATGTAACAACTTCCATCAAAAGTCTGACTGCTGCCATTGTGGCTCTGGGTACCACTGTGGAATGGGACTTCCAAAGCGTCACAGCAGTCCAGCAATCTGTAGGAGATCACCAGAATTGCGGAGACGCCGCCCCGGGAGAGTGGCAGTGGCACCATGGGACATGGACGTGCTGTCCTCTCTCAGGATGACAGCATTCCTGTTCCCACTCCTCCCACTCCGCCAGTGCCCTTGTATTTGCCTAACACCCAGCCGGCCCAGACTGCTGCATCCCAGGTCGAGATGGTGCAATCTGAAGCCGAGCCCTCTAGATCCAGAGCTGCTCGAGGTCATCCTCCAAGGCCATCTGCACGCTCCTCAATTGAAGGTCAGCTACCTTCCACCACCCATGCTCCAGCCACTGGGGACGCACCTCATACGAGCATTAGGAAAGGTAAAGGCACAAAGAGAATGCATGAGGGTGAATAGTCTCATTTTGTTTGCATAATTTCATGTGTTAATTTATAAATGTGGATTTGAATTTGAATGGTGGTTTTTATTTCTGCAGTGAGCTGAGGAAGGAACCAATGTGTAATCATAAGGAGGACAATGTGATGGTCGTGTGAGAGAGGAAAGGTAAGGAGTGTGGGACTGTTGGTGAATGGGGAGGTGTATTTGAGGTTACTGGTATCAGTCATCAGTCATCACCTAGAGCCCTGGTAGAAAGGGTAGCCTCCCTTCCTCTTCCTCACTTCACCAAATTTTATTGCAATGTTTAAATCAGATTGATTTTAACTTCCTCCTCCACTTCCTCCTCTGCCTATTCCTCCTACTCTCCTTCTTGCTCATGCTCTTCAGGTTCTCGACTGATAGGTGGCGGCAAGGGCTGTTCCCACATAATGGCCAGGTTGCACAGCATGCGTTGACAAATCTTGATACCCGCTCAGCTGAATACTGCAGGGCTCCTCCAGAGCGGTTCAGGCAGCGGAAGCATTGCATGAGGACGCATATTGTGTGTTCTACGATGTTCCTTATGGCAGCATGGCTCTCGTTGTAGGCCTGCTGTGCACATGTGCATGGATTTCTGACTGGAGTCATGAGCCATGTCATGAGGGGAGCCAGTAGCCAGCCTTTGACTTGCCACACTGGTTGAAATACAGGTGAAACACGGGATTGCCACAGAATGAACGGATCATGACTGCTGCCAGGATAGTGGGCATAACCTGCATGATGCGCTGCCTGTGGTCGCACACCAGCTGCACAATGAGGGAGTGGAATCCCTTTCTGTTGATGAATATGCTCGAGTTCAAATGAGGAGCACGCAAGGGAATGAGCGTGCAATCGATGGCACCCTGCACCATGGGGAAGCCTGAATCCGAGCAAAACCTCTTGCTCGCTCCTCTTGCTTGTCCCTGGCAAGAGGGAATGAGATGAATGTGTTTCTCATTGTGTGGAGAGCCTCAGTGACCTCCCTTATGCTGCAGCACACTGCGAACTGCGAGATGTTGCTTACACCTCCAGCAGTAGCCTGAAAGGAGCCAGAGGCATTAAAATTAAGAGCCACAGTCAACTTGACAGCCACAGGTAATGCTGTCCTTGCTCTGCTTTGACACTGCAGTTGTGGCTGCAGCAGTTGACAAATTTCAGTCATGACCTCTTTAGTGAACTGAAGGCATCTGATGTACTGGTTGTCGCTGAAATTGAGGTAAGAGAATTGGTCCCTGAAGGACCTCGTTGGAAATGGCCTCCTACTAAGAGACCTGCTCCTCCTCCTCCTCCCTCTTCTAGCAGCTTGTCCTGCTTTGCGTGGCCTCTCTTCATTCTCCCAGTCATGTTCAATTCCCAGAGGAAGCCCTAGCAGGCCACCCATGTCTCAAAGCAAATTTTCTCGGCACAACATTTTAAATGACACAAAGAGTACAGGAAAACCAGCCAGACCACTCTCCCTGTACAGCATTGAAACTTTATCCAAGTCAAGGAAATCTCCAAAAACACGTACAATTGTACCAGCAGCCAGAAGAAATAATCCAGCAACTAACTTGTAAGTAATTCATGGGGGGGGGGGGGGTCCTTCATGAGCTTTAAGTCCTGTTCAGTTGTGCAAGGTTAAGACTGGGCGTTGGCTGGAGTGTGGAATTCCAAAACACCAGCATTGCCTTCAAATTATCGTTGCACACTGATCCGTGTCATAATCTCCCTACTGTGCATGCTGCCGGCGGTTGTTACGTGGGCATGTGCAAACCCCTTTACCAAGATGGCGTTTTGCGCATTTTCCGTCGGAAGCGTGTGTACGCATCTCGGACCCAATTTTCAGGACTTAGGTGTCTGCGTAGTGCCTAAAAAACGGGCACTACATGGCCCAATTTCACCCCCAAAGTGTCTTAGCAACCACACAGTAGAATTAATCGTTCACCTCAGATTCAAACTACGTAATCATCCATTAAAAACTGGGGTTTTGGAGCCTCTGCAGTGACTCAATGCACTGCCAGTTGTGCTGCTGTAACAGACAGACCAGGAAACTTCCAGGCCTGGTGATTGGTCTGTGCTGAGTTAGCTGACGACAGCTCGGGAGGTAGTAAGATATCACAATTAGCCTTTGCATTCCTGGGCTAGAAAAATAAGCCACGGTTTCCACTTCTGATGGCTATCTTCTGACTCTTACTGGAAAATATGTTTGTGCAGACAGGATTGGGCTCAGTTGCTATGCCTCCCGTTGCAGCATAGCTTGTTGACACTCACTGTCTAGTTTCGCAAGTGAAGAATGGCTACTTGAGTAAGGTGCTGGAGAGTAGAACCATGGGACCAATTCTACCTTGTGCTGAGTCAGGATGCACAGTTGCGCCACAAGTGCAGGGGAATCACAGCATTGAGAGTGCAGGCCCTGTACCCATTTCCACCTTGCTGCAAATCTAGTCTTCTGCATTATGTGCTGGTGCCCATTTTGTGCTTTAGCCTCAGGCAGGCCCCAGCTTTCATTCAAAATATATTTAAATGAGCATCTTCAGTACTACCCCTGGTTTGCTCATGCGCTCATTTGGAATGGGAACAGGGGAAGCTCCATGGGCAAAGGCGGTCTTGAAGTGGCAGTCTTTGAATGGGTTTTTTTGAAAAGTTTACAGTAGCTTTTCACACTGTGTTTATTTTTGTCAGAGATTTCTATATTTCTGAATTTTTTAAGACTTTTTTTAATCCTTAAGGTATATTTGTTTTTAAAGTGCTTCAAATACAGGGAGCCAGTTGCAGAGGTTTGCCATCTGCAGCAAGGAAAGCTGCAGTCATTTTGCAACATAGGGTCAGCAAAGCTAGTGAATGGCAAGACCACCACTGTCCACAACTATTATGCCTATAGCTCTCTGCCGACTAGCAATGTAATATCAACTAATGGGCTGCCCTCACATGTATCAAACAAGTGATGCCTTAGTGCCCGCTTGACCCAGCTTGACTAAGTGGTAGCACTCTGGCTGAGTCAGAAGATCAAGCCCCAGTCCAGATCTTGAGCACATAATCTAGGTGACAATTTAGTGCAGAACCGAGAGAGTGCTGAATTATTGGATGTGTTGTCTTTCAGATGAGATGTTAAACTGGGTTTGTGTGCCTGCTTAGATGGATGTAAAAGATTCTGTGACACTATTTAAAGAAGTGTGTGAGTTCCCCTCAACCAACACCACCTGAGCAGATTAACTTGTCATTTCATTCTTTTTGAAGGACCTTGCTGTGCAGAAATTGGTTGCCACATTTACCTGAATAGCAACAGTTACTACACTTCAAGAAATAATTCTTAGGCTGCACAGCACTTTGGGATGTTTTGAGGTTGTGAAGTGATACGATATAAATTGTGTCAGCATGACCTGCACTTTTATCTCTTTTCCCGCTGAATAGCATAACATGACATGTCAGCCTTGGTTCAGTGGTAGCACGCTCACCTCTGAATCAGAAGGTCATGGGTTCAAGTCCCACTCCAGAGACTTGAGCACATAATCTAGGCTAACACTCCAGTGCAGTACTGAGGGAGCGCTGCTCTGTCGGAGGTGCTGTCTTTTGGATGAGATGTTAAACTGAGGCCCCTTTTGCCCTATCAGGTGGCTGTAAAAAATCCCATGACACTATTCGAAGAAGAGCAGGGGAGTTCTCTCCGGTATGCTGGCCAATATTTATCCAACATCTCTTAAAAAAAACAAATTACCTGGTCATTATCACATTGTGGTGTAAGGGATATTGCTGTGTGCAATTTGGCTGCTGCATTTCCTACATTACAACAATGACTGCACTTCAAAAAATACTTCGTTGGCTGTAAAGTGCTTTGGGGCATACAGAGATCGTGCAAGGTGCGATATAAATGCAAGTCTTTTTTATGGCTATCCAATTTCTCAGCATTACTGCATCTCCCAAAATGTATAGGTCACTAATGGCTGCCATATGCTCAACCTGGGGTTATACACTTCAGTGTGCCACTGGTAAGCGATATGTACAGGGAGCAGTGGTTCCCCCCAGATAGAATCGGGCCCCACATGTGCCGCCACCTTCAAGAGAGGAGGGGAAGGGAAAGCAGAAGAAGAATCAAGGGAAAATAGTGGGATGGGGGGGGGGGGAAGCCTAGAGTCCATTCCTAATTCTGGCAGAAGTGAAAGTTGTGAACAAAGAGGTAAAATGCTGGGATTCACCAGCTGGCAGAGTCAGGGGCAGATCCCTTAATTTAAATAAATAGGGCAGATGCCTGTGCCACGAGGACTGTTTCTGGGGTGCCAGCCTCCCTCAAGCAGGCCACAAAATGTAGTGGTGTGTGCCCGCTCCACTCTGGAATGCTGGCAGCATTGCCCTATCGGCCCCCTATATAAGGGGGCCTAAATAAACTAAGGTCATCTTACCTAAATGTGGATGTTCAGGCCATGTCCCAGGCCTGGACCCCCAGTAGGCCCCACAGCTGGCAGTCAGTACTGGCCTGCCGATGCTTCAGCACAACGGTAACCAAGGAACTCCTAGCCTAGGAACTGCCTGCCTCCAGTCATATTCCTTCTTTTCTCAGTGACTTTGTTTGTGGGTGGGCAGAAGCACCACATCCAACATGGCCCAAGGAAACTGCCAGAGAGGCCAACACTCAGTATATCCCGTTCCTGACCTAATTTGTGGCCATTCTCCTGTTGGAGCTACAGCAGGAGTGCGCTGGAGGAATAAATAGGATTTACAAACTGATCCTGCACTAATGAGATTAGCACAGTGAATTTTATTAGTGGAAAGTATCTATGGAGCTTTGATGGTTTCTACTACTGAGCAGTAGTAGTAGCAGCAGTAAGAATGGTGTGGTGACACTTAGTTCGATGATCTTGGAGAACCTTGAAAGTATAGTTAACATTTAGGCCCTGATATTTATGGGGAGGTGGGGAGAGAGGTGTAGCAGCTGGGAAACCTGGAAATACAGATTTCCCGGAGGCCCTGCCAAATTTAACGTTTGGGGGCAGGAGAGGTGGGTCGGGGGGCATTGAGGGAGGAGGACCCGGAGTGATCGCGGGTGGGGGAGGGGGGAGGCAGGGTCTGATTGCAGGGAGGTTAACAGGTTAGCTTGGTGGGCCAGGGGGAGCACTCCTGCTCCTTGTGGTCCGCAAGCAGTGCTGCAAAGGCATTTATTTGTTCGATCCAGCCGTTCTCACCTCCCTTCAGCTATCAGGTTAGTCGGCCATCCCCTAACCTGCCTCCGTTATAACCGGAAGTGAAGGCAGGTTGGGGTCAGGTTTCCCATTTTTGAATTTTTAACAACCCCCCCCCGCCTGTCCTGGAGGGTTAAAATTAACTCCTTACTGTCAGAACTGATAAAGGAAGCCAGCTGAGCCCCTTTATAATGTCAGTTTGGATCAGAGAAAACACTTTCACCTCTGAATCAGGTCATGGGTTCAGGTCCCACTTCAGGATTGAACATGTAATCTAGGCTGGCAATTCAATGCAGTACTGAGGGAGAGCTGTATTGCTAGAAGCCCCATCTTTCAGATAAAAGGATAAACCAAAGCATTATCTGCCGGTTCAGGTGGATGTTAAAGGTCCCATGGCACCATTTAAAAGCAGGGCGGTGTTCTGGACAATATTCATCCCTCTACCAACACCATTAACTAGATTAACTGGTCATTCATTTAATTGTTGCTTTGGGACCTTGATGAGCACAAATTGGCTACAACATGTGCCTACAATATAATTTCAGAAGTAATTCATAATTTCACATGCACTGAGGCTGTGAAAGACGCTATATAAATGAATGTTCTTTCTTTTATAGGATTGATTAATATAACAATGGTGGGGGAGAACAACAAGTAAAGGTTATGAGTCAAATGCGCTATTAATACAATGAAGGTAATAGATTTAATGGTCAATAAACAGATGTTCTTTTAATAGGTGGAAGGTGCACAGTCGGGAGCCTTTCTGACTACAGCCACTCAAGCATTCATCCCCCAGGCTGGGGTAAAACATGTGAAGCTTTTGTAGATGTAGTATGTATGCTTTATTATCTTGAATTGGCTTTTGTGGATTTGTGTGGGATTGTCCTGCATACCACTCTCCATTCCTTTATTAAAAGGTGTACTAAGTCTTGTTCCCAGGCCTCCTTCATGTTTTGTGCGCTATCTATTAACCTTGAGGTGAACATGATCTGGTAAAGTGCAGAGGTACAGTTCTGGGTGGAGGAGGTCTGCTCACATAATTTATAGAGCATTGCTGAATGCTACAGGTAACAGTATAGGTCATGCTCTGTAAGCTTTCATTCATTCATTCAACTTTTTAATAGGTGAGATACTTAGAGGCAGGTAATCACAGCACCTCTAAAAGCTTCAGCAGAATGCAGGAGTGGTCGTGACATAAAATGATTGACTTATTTCCCAGTGAATTTACTGCTATGAATAAAGTATGTTTTCCCGAGGACAAGTACTCACGTTTAAGTAAATCCTCATTTATGTTCATTCTCACTGTTTATTTTTTTTTGAGTGAGAAAAAGAAAGGTATGTCATTTGTATTATAAGGCTTGAGTTGTTTTTTTAAATAAATCATTGATTATTTAAAGATGCATAAGTGTCCAGCAAACCTGTTTTCTTTTTGGTTAAAAACACAAAATGCAAAAACATAACAACAACAACAACTACTTGCATTTATATATCACCTTTAACGTAGTAAAACGTCCTAAGGCACTTCACAAGAGCCACTTAAGGAGATATTAGGGCAGGTGACCAAAAACTTGGTCAAAGAGGTAGGTTTTAAGGAGCGTCTTAAAGGAGGAGAGAGAAGTAGAGAGGTGGAGAGGTTTAGGGAGGGAATTCCAGAGCTTAGGACCTAGGCAGCTGAAGGCACGGCCGCCAATGGCGGAGAGATTAAAATCAGGGATGTGCAAGAGGCCAGAATTGGAGGAGTGCAAAGATCATGGAGGACTGTAGGGCTGGAGGAGGTTACAGAGATAGGGAGGGGCGAGGCCATGGAGGGACTTGAAAACAAGGAAGAGAATTTTAAAATTGAGGCGTTGCCGGACCGGGAGCCAATATAAGAGAGCACAGGGGTGATGGGTGAATGGGACTTGGTGCGAGTTGGGATACAGGCAGTAGAGTTTTGGATGAGCTCAAGTTTATGGAGGGTGGAAGATGGGAGGCCGACCAGGAGAGCATTGGAATAGTCATGTCTAGAGGTAACAAATAAATCACATTAAAGTGCCTCATTGTGTCACTTATGCATAGTATCACTGTGACAAAAATGACTGATAGCTCTTCTGGCTTTTCCCATACCCCCACAAAAAAAAAGATTGCCATGCACTTTGTTGCTTCCTTCAATAAAAGATTGATGTACCAAGGAATGGTACTGCAAATGATTTTTTGACTATTTAGAACTTCTGATATGTGCTCTTGGTGGGTGAAGCTCCCTGTCGGGAATGCAATATCAGAAAATTACCTCTAAAGAATTAATATAATACTGAAAGCATGTTTAATGATCAAAGCATATGCTTCATGATCATTGAATCTGGTTAATAATTACAAAGATGGGTTTTATTCTAACACCATGGCAAACTCTGCTACTTAAAGTTAAAAAAAAAAGGTGCTATACTTCCATGTTGAATAGAATAAGAAATCCTGAAGTATATAGCACTCTAAATTATTGTTATTAAAGGAAAAAGTTCTTGAGAACAAATATCAGTGCTAAAATTGCCAAGGTATCCAAGTATTGATTAATGTCACAAGATTGTGAAACTGGATGCTCTGACTCCTTTCAAGTGACAAGATAAAATGAAATCAGTAATCTTTAAAATGAAGTCGAATTGTGCAAAAAACTCAATACAAGTAGCTCTGTTTAAACTATTCTAAGAACCTTTGAGGAAAAGGGATATTATTATATGCATTAAGAAAATTCATTGTAATGTTTTCTTGTTTAATATAAGCACAAAGACTGCTATAGATATTGTACAAGCTTAGAGGTGAAATCCCTACTAACTCACTGAGTACAATTTATCAGGGCTCAGATTTTTCACTTATTCCACATAATTATAATCTGAAAGGATGCAGTTAATAAGTTACAAAGACCCTAGTATAAGATATGCGATTTGAGAACCTTTTCACTCATTCACCTGACGAAGGGGATAATCTCCGAAAGCTTGTGATTTTAAAATAAATTTGTTGGACTATAACCTGGTGTTGTAAGATTCCTTACATTTGTCCACCCCAGTCCATCACCGGCATCTCCATATCATAAGTTTTTCCAGTGTGGGGGAGACAATGACTATCAAGGGTAAATTTTGTGGAGGCCCTGTCCCAAAATTCTCCAATATGGACTGGCTGTGTGCAAGGCCCTTCGACAGCATGGTGCATCACAAAATTTACTCTTCCAACAGTAGTTGGATATACCAGATATGTGCAAATGTGAATCACTGCTGTATGAAACTTTACTTGCACTTTTTACAACCAGAAAACTCGAGAATTTGGACCCAGGATTATCCACTGCTTTTGCCACTGGTTATCTGGTGGCAATGGGTGGAAAACTGGGTGAAGTGCCATCCTGCTGGAAATGTGTTGGGTTTGCATTCCAACTCATTTTCTGATGGGTGGGACTCACAGTCTTAACAGGTGGGTGCTTCATTTGAATACAAATTTAGGATGTGTCAAGCCTGCACGCTCTTCTGCTGTGTAGCACGCCAGATGTGAAGAATGCCTATTTTAAATGAGCTCTCAGGGTTGCTAGGTAGCCATAAACAATGAAGAGGTTATGGATAGGACACTGCAATTTAAAGGTGACTGAGTTTTTGACATTTCTGAAATTTTTCTTAACTTTGCTTTAGTAGGGCCAATTTTTACCAATGGGTCATCTTCGGTCATCAGTGGATGGGACGATTGGTCCACCCATCTGATATCAACAGTCTGAGGCACACATTTTGATATTCGGGCTTCATTTCCATCTGATTGGCGGGCTGCCCACGCATTTCCAGCGGTGGCAGACAGCCCACCCAATTAGAGGGCAGGATTTCTGGCAGGCCTGGTGCCCATTTAAAGCGTGAATGCATCTTTTACAGCAAGGTGTCCTTCAACTCAGTGCTGCTACTGGAAAGCTTTTGGAGAGCAACACGTCGCAAGCAAGAGCACCTTGCTTCTCTGACATAGCGGCAGAGGTGCTTGTGGAGCAGGCAATCGCAAACAGGCAAGTCCTGTTCCCCTCGGATGGCAGGAAGGTGCCCAAGCAGAAGCTGCAGCAGGCCTGGAGGGAGGTGGCAGACAATGTCAATACCCGCGGCATCATTTCCAGGACATGGGTTCAGTGCTGCAAGCACTTCAACAACTTGATCTGGATAGCAAGGGTGTCTTCTTGTCTCTATTTCTCTGCACTACAACAGGCTGCAGCATTTCTCACTCCCCCCAGCACTCTAAACACTTCTCTGACCCCTCCTCATGCTTCTTTGCCAATCACAAGAAGACACTGTACCAACTCTCCTCATTCCACTCATGCATTCGACTGTTGCTGCTGCCCTCAAAACATGCACTAACATCATTCTGCTTTTCCCTAATAGCAACGGCAAAGTATTTTACTCCTCTGCTGACTGCTTTCATGTTGGTGCCACTTCCTTGCACAGGATGACACCGCCCCACCCCCACCCCCTGCAACTTGCTGCTTCTCCCTCTCAGCATGTACACTATATGGAGCTGGCCCTCACATCTGCACAACCCATTACAAACACACTAACTCATTTTCTCACTTTCTGCAGAAGCTGGTTCATAACATCCAGAGGACCAGAACCAAGAGAGGGCCAGCCTCTATACAGGCCCTCATCAGACAAAGGGGGAAGCCATGAACATCATTGGGGTAGGCAGAGCAGGGAGCATCAGCTATGGCGAGGCTGGAGGCTATGCTCAGCAGGGTGTCTGCCTATTACTTGTACCTTTTTTCTTTCCTGAAGCAAGCATATATTCAGGCAGCATGGCAATCTGGTACTGCACAGCACTGCCAATCATCTGCTACCGCCTAGCCTTTCCTTGCTGTGCTGACCCTTGCCCTTCTACACGTTTTCTAGGTCTATTGAAGATGTGGAGCCTGCAGAACATGACTCAGAGGGGGTCAATTCTCCCGAAGTGGTACCGGCACTTGCTCCATCCCTCCCAAGCACCAGCACAGAAATCAGCACCCCATGTGGGATAGTGTTAGAGGGGGTCTGCACCTGGTGAATCACAGAGCACAACTGAGCAGCAGCAGGGACAGGGGCTAGTGGAAAGGACAGCCTAGGAGACGGCCCACCAGAGGGCGAACTTGGCTCCTGATTCTGCTGAGGACAGAGATGCCAACTTTAGGGACTAGCCTCGAAAAGAAAACTGCTTTGTGCACACATGCAATTATATGAGTATTTGGAAGATTGCCTAAGATCTGCCGCACCATGTCCAAACTGCCAATAGTCATTCTCATTTACAACAAAAAAGGAAAATATAGCCGTAGATTTTTTAGAATTTTGGAAACAAAGGTGGGAGTAATAGTATTGTCACTTTCAATTTCAACACAATATGGCAAAGCAAATTAAAAAACACAGTATTGGGATATACAGCCAGAACAGTATAGTACCATCCTACAGAGGTAATGCTAATGTTTTACAATGTTATGGGCAGGATTGTTATTGGTGTTTTGGTAATCAATTGCTGGTATTAAAGTGCTAACTCAGTATATTTCATATTAATACCTCTAGCAGTAAGTCATCTAATGAAATTATGAAAATGCATCAGCTTAACAACTTGGGAATGGCCCACTTGACCTTTCTCAATGAGTCTGACATTACTTCAGCTGGTTGAAAAACTACAGAAACCATGCTTCATAGAGGATGAAACAGACATTCTCATTCTAAAATATTTACTGCACCATATCTTGTCTTCCACCTGTGTACAAAACCTTACTTCCTGTTGTCAGATTTTTTGTCACACTTTTGGGTCAACTTTTCCATTATAAATTTCTATGTCCACATTTATAATTGGAACTGCCTCTGTAAACTCATCACCCTATAACTGCACAATCTGCCCGTGGTGAGGTGCTGTTTTATATTTTGCCCACAAATCACTTAAAATGCTTTCTAAAAATTTTTCATGTTTTATCAGTTACTGAAATTTTTAACGCCCAAGTAAAGTTTAAAAAAAAATCAAAAAAATTACACGTTTCACAATAACATGATTAAATTTATCCATTGAAATTTCTTTTGTGCCCTGTAATGCCTTATTTAAAATTTTTACTTAAAGTTATCAGCCACTCTCAAAAGCCGGAGCTTGGAATTCATATTTTTTTACCAGAGCTATGACTCTGTGAGGTAAATGGTGATAGTGCAGTCTGAGCATGTACAGTGTACCCAATTGTAAACAATTTTACAACACCAAGTTATAGTCCAGCAATTTTATTTTAAATTCACAAGCTTTCGGAGGCTTCCTCCTTCGTCAGGTGAACGATGTGAAAATGAAATCCTCGAGATGAAATCGCATTTATAATTCACAGAACAATGCTTGGTGAGTACAGACAGTTTTTTCAACTGCCGTTGCCAAGGCAATCAGTGTGCAGACAGACAGGTGTTACCTGCCAGGTCTCACAGAATATACAAATCACCAAAAAAAAACAACAAACAAAAAACAGAGATAGAGAGGTAGAAACATAGAAAAGACAGCAACTGACCCGTTATATTAAAAACAGATAACATTTGTTCGCTGGTGGGGTAACGTGTAGCGTGACATGAACCCAAGATCCCGGTTGAGGCCGTCCTCATGGGTGCGGAACTTGGCTATCAATTTCTGCTCGACGATTTTGCGTTGTCATGTGTCTCGAAGGCCACCTTGGAGTACGCTTACCCGAAGGTCGGTGGATGAATGTCCATGACTGAAGTGTTCCCCGACTGGGAGGGAACCCTCCTGTTTGGCGATTGTTGCGCGGTGTCCGTTCATCCGTTGTCGCAGCGTCTGCATGGTCTCGCCAATGTACCATGCTCTGGGGCATCCTTTCCTGCAACGTATGAGGTAGACAACGTTGGCCGAGTCACAGGAGTATGAACCATGCACCTGGTGGGTGGTGTCCTCTCGTGTGATGGTGGTATCTGTGTCGATGATCTGGCATGTCTTGCAGAGGTTACCGTGGCAGGGTTGTGTGGTGTCGTGGACGCTGTTCTCTTGAAAGCTAGGTAATTTGCTGCGAACGATGGTCTGTTTGAGGTTGGGTGGCTGTTTAAAGGCGAGTAGTGGAGGTGTGGGGATGGCCATAGCGAGGTGTTTGTCCTCATTGATGACATGTTGAAGGCTGCGGAGAACATGGCGTAGTTTCTCCGCTCCGGGGAAGTACTGGACGACAAAGGGTACTCTGTTGGTTGCGTCCCGTGTTAGTCTCCTGAGGAGGTCTATGCGATTTTTTGCTGTGGCCCGTCGGAACTGTCGATCGATGAGTCGAGCGTCATATCCCATTCTTACTAGGGCGTCTTTCAGCGTCTGTAGGTGTCCATCGCGTTCCTCCTCGTCTGAGCAGACCCTGTGTATTCGCAGGGCCTGCCCATAGGGGATGGCCTCTTTGACGTGGTTAGGGTGGAAGCTGGAAAAGTGGAGCATCGTGAGGTTGTCCGTGGGCTTGCGGTAGAGTGAGGTGCTGAGGTGCCCGTCTTTGATGGAGATTCGTGTGTCCAAGAAAGAAACTGATTCATGGGTGCCGTTCAGTAGCTGAACTGCTGGAATAGTTAGCTTTTAGCAGTTTCTGCTCAGTTGTTTGCCAAAATAATTTGAAGAAAAGCCAGAGGTCAGATTTCAAAATCTTTATTCTTGTAAAGTTAATATTGAGTGTGTTTTTATTTTAAAAAAAAGGTTGTGTGTAATATGTGAAACAGAGAGACTGTTTCATGTGTGTGTGAAAGGTGAGGTCTTCACATGGTGAATCACTAGCTACAAGTGTGCAGGAGCTAGGGCAGGGGCTAAAACGCCACAGGTGCCAGCATGCCGGAGGGCGAGATCACATACTAGCTCTGCTGCAGAGGACTCAGATGCAGACTTTGAGGGCCCAGATTACCGAAGAAGACTGATGGGCATAGTCCAGGAAATGCGACATGCACTGGGCAATTTGCCAGTGAGTTTCCACACAATGTCGCAGCAGCTAACACTGCTGCCATGGAAGCTTAGACGGCTGCCATCTTGGCTTTGGGGGCCAGTATTGATAGGGGCTTTCAAAGCGTCATGTCACTCCTGCACTTTGTTCTCGTGCAGAGTCGGAGGAGCGCTGAGATGCAGTCGCAGGAGAGTGGCCTTGGCTCCATGGGAGAAGCAAGAATAATCTTCCACACTGGGGGAGACTAGCCAATCTTTTCCAGGACCTCAAAATTGTGGAATTCCTTACTGCCTTCAGTCTTCCTCTCCCTGTAATCTAGAAGCTTTTAAGACAAAGTTGACATGAACCAACCTCTACTTCCAGATTTGTCTGGTTTTCTTTCCTACTGTTTTTAATCTTGGTGTTGTTCTGCATATGGGCCTTTGGCCTTGCATCGAGCTTTCTCAATAAAATAAAGAAAATAATTAGACAGGAAATGTGACATGGACAATGCGGGATATATGAGATTTCTAGGCTGCATTCTTTAAATCAATCATGTTACCTCATGACCCAGATTTCCAAATATTGCCCAAATAAACAGAAAGGTTTTATCCCTTTCAGTCAACTGCGATTAGTAAGTAAATAACTCATATTTGCCTGAGATTCCATTACACCCTGACACCTGACCAACATATCAAAATTTTAATAATGTCATAGATGTACTTTACTATTTGTACTTCTTCCTCTTAGTTTATTTTTCCTTGAAAGGAGCTTAGTTTCTTTTCTGCAGTGAGATGGATTGCTTGTATAACTATGTTTATTTTATGTGGTGAAGTGGATTATGCTGAATGGAAATGTGTACATTTTATACAGCAAGACATATTAGCTGAGATTTTCTTCTATTGGCATAGTTTATGCCAAGGTGGGCATTGGCAGATTTTAGACAGACTCAAAAGATGAGTGTCATATGCATCCGATTTTTGTAGGTCAGCTTATTAGCGTAATTTCAGGGACAGATTTGGAAAGGTTCACTCAAGGCAGTGAAGATGACTCTTTAAGACCTTGATGGTCCTCTCGTTGACCACCCCGGTAGAGACATGTGCCTCATTGTAGCTCTCCTCTATGAGGTCACCCTCACTGTTGAAAAGAAAATAAAGAACTTGCATTTATACAGTGGCTTTCACAGTCTCAGGATGTCCCTGATATTACAGTCAATGAAGTACTAAAGAAGTATACAGTCAGCTTGGCAGGAGGAACCTGCCACAATAATGTAGTTTCAAACATACAGGAGATGTGGAGGCAGATGAGGAGAAAGTTTAATAACCTCAAGAAGTCTGCCAAGCTAAGGCTGGCCAGTATTTCATTATACCAAGTAAATAGGCAAAGGTGCCAAAGAGTTTCCTCTCACCCCGTTACACCTTTACTGAAGCTGAATGCTAAGCTCTCTTCAAATGCATACCTTTTGTACAGAAGGGCACACTTTATTACAGATACTTCAAACTGGAGCTGTTGTCACATGGCCATTTCAGAAAATGAACAGGTCATTAACGCCCAGATCCATGCCCATTTCTCCCAAAACTCCCCCTCCAAATCCCACAAGGGGGAAGGTCATCCAAAGCGAAAGCTCCTGGATAACTAAAGATATAGAGATTAAAATATTACAGGAAAAGGAAGCTTAGGATAAATGTCAGGCTCATAATACAGTAGAGAACCAAACTGAATATAGAAAGTACAGAGAACTGAAAAAGGAAATAAGAAGGGCAAAGAGAGTGTATGAGAATAGTTTAGCGGGTAACATAATAGGGAATCCAAAAGCCTTTTATAAACATATAAATTGTAAAAGGGTAGTCAAAGGAAGGGTGGTGCCGATTAGGGACCAAAAAGGAGATCTTCTTGTGGAGGCAGAGGGCATGGCTGAGGTACTAAATAAATACTTTGCATCTGTCTTCACTAAAGAGGATGTTGCAGTAAAGGAGGAGGTAGTAGAGAAATTGGATAGGATAAAATAGATAAAGAGGAGGTAGTGAAAAGGTTGGCAGCGCTCAAAGTAGAAAAGTCACCCGGTCCGGATGGGATGTATTCTAGGTTGCTGAGAGAAGGGTGGAAATTGTGGAGGGTCTGGCCATAACCTTCCAATCCTCCTTAGATATGAGAGTGGTGCCAGAGGACTGGAGGATTGCAAATGTTACACCCCTGTTCAAAGAAGGGGAGACAGATAAACTTGGAAACTACATGCCACACAGCCTAACGTTGGGACAAAATTAACTGGCACATGGAAAAATATGGGTTAATAAATGAAAGCCAGAATGGTTTTGTTAAAGGCGAAGCGTGTTTGATAAACTTGATTGAGGTCTTTGATGATGTAACGGAGAGGGTTGGTGAGGGTGGAGCGGCTGATGTTGTGTATATGGACTTTCAAAAGGCATTTGATAAAGTGTAATAAACTTGTTAGCAAAATTGAAGCCCATGGGATTAAAGGGGCAGTGGCAGCGTGGTTAGGAAATTGGCTAAGGGACAGAAAGCAGAGAGTAGTGGTGCACGGTTGTTTTTCATACTAGAGGGAAGTATACAGTGGTATCCCCCAGGGGTCAGTATTAGGACTACTGCTCTTTTTAATATATTTAAATGGCCTAGACTTGGATACACAGTGCCTCATTTCAAAGTTTGCAAATGACACAAATGTCAGAAATGTAGTAAACAGTGTGGAGGATAGAAACTGACATCAGGAGGTCACAGACAGACTGGTGAAATGGCCAGACACGCGGCAGATGAAATTTAATGCAGAGAAGTGTGAAGTGATTCATTTTGGTAGGAAGAATGAGGAGAGGCAATATAAAATAAATAGTACAATTTTAAACGGGGTGCAGGAACAGAGAGATCTGGGGGTTGAGAAGTTGAGAAGGCTGTTAAAAAGGCACACGGGATCCATGGCTTTATAAATAGAGACATAGAGTATAAAAGCAAGGAAGTTATGCTAAACCTTTACAAAACACTGGTTAGGCCCCAACTGGATTATTATGGCCAATTCTGGGCACCACACTTTACGGAGGATGTCAAGGCCTTAGGGAAGGTGCAGAGGAGATTTACCAGAATGGTACCAGGGATGAAAGACTTCAGTTACATGGAGAGTCTAGAGAAACTGGAGTTGTTCTCTTTAGAGCAGAGAATGTTAAGGGGAGATTTGATAGAGGTGTTCAAAATCATGAAGGGTTTTGATAGATTAAGTAAGGAGAAACTGTTTCCAGTAGCAGACGGGTGAGTAACCAGAGAACAGAGATTTAAGGTAATTGGCAAAAGAATCAGAGGTGACATGAGGAAAACATTTTACAGTGGCTCGCAGGTAAGTAGACTGGGGACTTTGGGAGCGCTGTCGGAGTATCGGGAGTGCTATTGGGGGGGTCGGGAGGGAGATCGGAAGTTGGGGCCTGGGCCAGAATGTCGGATATCTCGGGACCAGGAACGATTCTGATAAGTACTTACCTTTTTCTTTTACTTACGCGATGTTTAGAGTTGGTTTTTTCCGAGGTAGCCGGTGCTCATCGCCTCAGGGCAAAATAGTGTTGCAGTAGGGACCTGAAGCAGGCATTAGGCCCCTTATTTGCATATGCATAGGGCTTAACAACTGCTTCAGGCGTGGGGAAAGGACCACTTATTTGTCCTTTCCCAATATTACAGGTGGCGCACTTCTTGTCAGAAGCATGTGCACACTTCCTGCCCACCATTTTGGGGCCTTAGGAGGCCACGTAGTGCCTGAAAAGTGTTCCCCCAATTTAACCCCCAAAGAGTGCTTTAAGTGATCTGAAAGAGAAAAGTGTCAGTAGAGGAAAAACATTTTTACACAGCGAGTGGTTATGATCTGGAATGCACTGCCAGAGGGGGCGTGCAGGCAGATTCAAACATGGCTTTCAAAAGGGAATTGGATAAGTACTTGAAGTGAAAAAATTTGCAGGGCTACGGGGATAGGGCGGGGGAGTGGGACTAGTTGGATTGCACTTGCAGAGAGCCGGCATGGACTCGATGGGCCGCATGGCCTCCTTCCGTGCTGTAGCCATTCTATGATTCTAGAAGAGGAGAAGGATATCTTCTGGACAGGTTTGAATCAGTGCCAGCACAAGTTCCGGTTTCTTTCCGACACCAACAGGAAGATTTAAAAGGGGGTGTGGGGGGACTGAGGCCAAGCATCTGAGATCCAAAATATTGCCAGCACAAAGGTCGATTTGTTCCAGGCACACTCAAGGGCATGGATAGGCAGATCGCACTTCGTGTGCGCTCTGCCTGTCCTGTATCCATACAATGGTGGAAAGGAGAGAACGATCAGGACTGATATCTGTGTTTGGAACATAGGAGCAGGAGTAGGCCATTCAGTCCCTCCAGCCTGCTCCGCCATTCAATCAGATCACGGCTAATCTGTACCATTTACCCATCTTAGCTCCATATATCCCTTGATACCCTTACCTAACAAAAATCTATTTCTCAGTCTGAAAGCATCCGCAGCCTTTTGGGGGAGAGAATTCCAGATTTCTACTACCCTTGTGAGAAAAAGTGCTTCCTGATTTCCCTCCTATATGGCCTAGCTCTAAGTTTAAGGTTATGTCCCCTCATTCTTGATACCTCCACCAGAGGAAACAGTTTCTCTGTATCTACCCTATCGAATCCTTTTAACATTTTAAACACTTTGATCAGATCACCCCTCAATCTTCTATACACAAGGGAATACAAGCCAAGTTTATGCAACCTGCCCTCATAATTTAACCCTCTTACCCCCAGTATAATTCTGGTCATTGTTCTCATCAATAGAATTAGGAGAAGTCCAGAATTCCAAAAACTAACCCTTGTGAGCAGGCATCTTTTTATGGTAAGAGTCAGGGTTTGAGTAAATAGTGACTCAGGCACCTTGCAGAATTATGTCCTGCACTGGGGGAACCAGGAAACATTTGCAAACTATCACCATGTATAATGAAACAGTAAGTGAAGGGAGCTGCTCTTCCCTGCATTCTTTTAAATAAAAAAAAATGGTAATTCAAGTTTTCCATGAAAACTGGCAAAACATCAATCTCTGGATGCATACAATGTGAACATTGTGTTATATTCATTATTCTCTTCAACAGGTTAATATTGTGCTATGTGGAAGTCTGTTCGTTGAGTTGTGCTGATAATAACTGTAGACACTCAGGAAAATGCTTGCTCGCTCCCAGTTTCAGAGCCTCACAAAAACAGCACTGTATCCAAAACAGTGCTGCAAGAGAACATACTGCATTGTACAAACAACAGCAGCATTATCAGTCCATCCTATTTAAATCAATGGTAAATTCAAGGCAAAGTTTCAGTTTATTGGACCTTGGATATTGCACCACGTCCCCCCATTTCTCAATAGAATCATAGAATCATAGAAGTTACAACATGGAAACAGGCCCTTCGGCCCAACATGTCCATGTCGCCCAGTTTATACCACTAAGCTAGTCCCAATTTCCTGCACTTCGCCCATATCCCTCTATACCCATCTTACCCATGTAACTGTCCAAATGCTTTTTAAAAGACAAAATTGTACCCGCCTCTACTACTGCCTCTGGCAGCTCGTTCCAGACACTCACCACCCTTTGAGTGAAAAAATTGCCCCTCTGGACCCTTTATGATTAAACATAAAACTTAAATTCATTTTAATATTCATTTATGCTACAGTAACACTGATCCTCTTTTCCTCACCTGAGGAGGAGATATCTAGGTGCAGGTCAAATCAATTCCATATGGTATCCAATATTAAAGTTAACTCACATTTCCTCCTAGCACAATGCTAGTTATTTTTTCCTGGATTCAGCACAACTATAAATTATTTTTTTCCCATGCCCATATAATGATAAATATGGACTTCTCCACTTAATCTAACAATGCCTAGAGTTCACAGCCCATAGACACATGTTGGGATAAATGGTTCATTCTCGGACTGGCAACCAGAAGCCAGTGGTGTTCTGCAGGGGTCGGTGCTGGGTCCCCAACTCTTTACAATCTATATTAATGATTTGGAGGAGGGGACCGAGTGTAACATATCAAAGTTTGCAGATGATATAAAGATGGGAGGGAAAGTAGAGAGTGAGGAGGACATAAAAAACCTACAAGGAGATATAGACAGGCTGGGTGAGTGGGCAGAGATTTGGCAGATGCAATACAATATTGGAAAATGTGAGGTTATGCACTTTGGCAGGAAAAATCAGAGAGCAAGTTATTATCTTAATGGCAAGAAACTGGAAAGTACTGCAGTACAAAGGGATCTGGGGTTCCTAGTGCAAGAAGATCAAAAAGTTAGTATGCAGGTGCAGCAGGTGATCAAGAAGGCCAACGGAATGTTGGCTTTTATTGCTCGGGGGATAGAATATAAAAACAGGGAGGTATTGCTGCAGGTATATAAGGTATTGGTGAGACCGCACCTGGAATACTGCATACAGTTTTGGTGTCCATACTTAAGAAAAGACATACTTGCTCTCGAGGCAGTACAAAGAAGGTTCACTCGGTTAATCCCGGGGATGAGGGGGCGGACATATGAGGAGAGGTTGAGTAGATTGGGACTCTACTCATTGGAGTTCAGAAGAATGAGAGGCGATCTTATTGAAACATATAAGATTGTGAAGGGGCTTGATCGGGTGGATGCGGTAAGGATGTTCCCAAGGATGGGTGAAACTAGAACTAGGGGGCATAATCTTAGAATAAGGGGCTGCTCTTTCAAAACTGAGATGAGGAGAAACTTCTTCACTCAGAGGGTGGTAGGTCTGTGGAATTTGCTGCCCCAGGAAGCTGTGGAAGCTACATCATTAAATAAATTTAAAACAGAAATGGACAGTTTTCTAGAAGTAAAGGGAATTAGGGGTTACGGGGAGTGGGCAGGAAATTGGACATGAATTTAGATTTGAGGTTAGGATCAGATCAGCCATGATCTTATTGAATGGCGGAGCAGGCTCGAGGGGCCGATTGGCCTACTCCTGCTCCTATTTCTTATGTTCTTAAATGTTTTTGCAAGTACCTATCATCCAAAACTTCAGCTCTTACATTTAAACGTACATAAATATTATATGTAATTTATTATAATATATTGCACCAGATATACAATATTAATATCTAATCCCTGGGCTGATTGCAGTTGAAATAAAAGTTGCAGTAGGCCACAATCATTTATATATAAATGTAAAAGTTCTTGATTAAATACTATTCCCATGGAAATATGTTCTTTTTTGATGATGATGAATTATCCGATTATGTGGCTGTAGGCACTAATTTATTTCCAATTTAATTACACATAAGGTGAAAAGCCTGCTGTAACCACAAAATTTATCATCTCTCTGTAGAGCACTGCAGTACATATCTGAGGAAAAAGTCCAGATATCATTTTTTTCTGTTTGTTTTTCACATCTCCTTCCTGTATTTGTTTTATACGCTGAAAGAAGAAATGCTCTCAGCATTTGCGCCATGCTTGAAAGAAGAAATGCTCTCCAACAGTTCTCTGGAATTCCAGTGATAAAGGCAGAAAATGAACACAAACGAGGAAAGCAATATATATCGCTCGAGGAACTACAAGGCACACATCGAGAAAACAGAATTCTGTCCCATAATCATAGTAAGAAAGTGATTCTTATTATTATTGCAACTGTTCTTTGATTACAATGTAATGGCCCATGTTATGTTCTCCGCATATAATGTATGTGGCATAGTATACATGGCATATTGTGGTGGTGAGTCAGCTTTGCTAAGTGGCAGAAGCTTGGGCTCCACAACATAAAAATAGAGACAGCAGTATAGACAGACAATGCAACAAAATATTCGGAAAAGGATTGAGATTAGTTATGCAGTTGGGTAGACACATGGTCAATGAAATTTAATGCTGGTAAATATAAAGTATTACACACAGATCAAAAAAAATAGGTTACAAGACTACAGTAAAAGGAATTGATTCAGTACAGAGAGACTCAGAAAGAGACCTGACAGTAACAGCTTTAAATCTTCAGACAACACTGTGAAGTAATTTTAAAAAACCAAAGAATTCTTGGACATTTATGTCAGAAGAGTAGAAAGCAAATCTACAGAGGTCAGGCAGAAATTTTACAATACACTGGTCAGTCTGTACTATGGAAAATCTGTACAAAGAAATTCGTAAATTTCAACAGAACTCTATTTTGCATTTACTATTTTCAAAAAGTGTTAAGAATTTTCTTATCATTCCATAATTTTGTTCTTGTAAATTGTTATTTATGCCCTTTTCTCCTAATTCTGCATTTTCTGATGACCCCCATATGCCCAATATGCTCAGTTACCTTCCCGGCGCCTCTCTTCCTGCTGATGTACTCATAGGCAATCTCTCTTTTACCATCATCTCCCACCATCCTTTCACACAACCAGAACCAGGAGAACAGAAGCAACTATTTCCCTGATTCCCTGAGCTTTGCACAAATATACAGAATAATTTACTCCTAGCTCATTTCTTTCTAATGATTATATTGCTTAGTTAAAAAGAATTTGGGCGCGACTTGCAATTGCTGACCACCCATTTCTCGCCTGAAAAATGGGCGGCCAGCAGTTGAAGATGGGCGGTTGGTAACCATTGCCTCTTTGATGTCCGAGGCCTGCTTGATCCAATTTTCAGGTAGGCCTATCAGTGGACGGGCAGCAGGCTCGCCTGTTTCGAGCAGGAGGCTGTTCAAATATGCAAATCGGAGTCCTACGCTGGTTGTAGGACCCTGTTTGCAGTTTTCAGGTACAAAAGGGCAGAGTGTGCACTGCAGCCTAACAAGCAGTCCCTGAAGTGATTGCTGGTAGCCGCTCAAGAGACCCAAAAATTTTCTTTGAGAGAATTTTTGTGGGGCCAGGAGAAGCTGGAGTGCTCCTCCTGGCCCCACAAGAATACTGTGCCCCCCCGGTGCCAGCCTGTGCTTAATGGGAGCTGGTCAATTTCCCATCCTTCCACAACCGGCGAGCTGCTGTGAGGCGCCAGTTTGGTCCCGCAGCTCATCAGCTGCATTCAAATGAGGACCGAACCGTTGGGCTTCCTGATGCTGGCATCGGGTGACACAGTGACTTCCATATACATTCTTTCTCTAATTGTCCTTTGCAGGATGCATACATTTATTTTACTGCGAGTGACATTTGTGTTACTGTAGCTGTCTTTGCACAAAGGACTCAGTAGATTGAGTTGATATTGATCAATACCCCAGTAAAGTCATCTCACAACTGCCTTTTTTACAATGTACGCATCCTAATACTCTAAGTCTTTCACATGTCTACTCTCATTTATGAATTTAGTTGTCTTTCAAGACCAGGATGTCCTACTTGTGGTAGTGTACAGAACTGAACACAATGAGCCCGATATTACCATGGCGGCGGGTTCGCGGCGGGGGGTCGATTGGCGCGTGGGTAATGCGTCCGGTGAAATCAGTCTGCCCGGCACGCAATCGCAGGCTGATTGGATCCACTTACCTGTTGTTCCGGGTTCCCCGCTGCTAAGCTGCGCGGCGGGCGGACTGCGGGTGCGCAGTAAGATCTGTCAGCTGGAGGAGCTCTATTTAAAGGGGCAGTCCTCCAATGACTGATGCTGCAAGAAATAGGAAAAATTACAGCATGGAGCAGCCCAGGGGGAAGGCTGCTCCCAGGTTTAATGATGCCTCACTCCAGCTCTAATTGGATGGGGTGAGGAGGAGGGGGAGGACAGAGATCATCCCCCCGGCGGGCGGGAGGAAGCGGCCTGCCTCTGCCAGCAAGAAGGCCTGGCTCGAGGTGGCAGAGGAGGTCACCAGCACCACCAATATATCGCGCACCTGCATACAGGCGCTGCAATGACATCAGTAGGCCAGCCAAAGTGAGTACACTTACTCATTCCCCTACACTCTGTCTGCCACATCACCGCCCCCACCCCACATCTCCTTCTGCACTGCCAACACTACTCTGTCACATCACTCCTCACACCCACTCAAACCTCATCCTCATCTTACCTGCACTTACTCACCTCGCCAGTACTCATCCCGCCACTACCACGCAACCCAATCCTCATACAATCTCATGGCTCTATCTCATACTCACCCTCTCATGCATCTCTTTCACAGTCAGCCTCACTCAACCTGCCACTACCTGTGCTGCAGCCACAGGGCATGCATCACATATGTGCAGTGGGCAGCGTAAGGCAAACTTGTTGTGAGCATGAAGGAAATGCACAGGGGTGTTTGAGGGTTTGTCATGGTTTTTACTTATATTTAATTTCTGAGCAGCTCACATTACATATTATATTGGCACCACTACTGTCACATCTTTGCGAATCTTGTCTGGTTTGTGCAATAATGCCCTTTCCTAAGGATCACTATGAAGACCCACAACTGATGCCACCCATTGTGTCACTGCAGAGTGGGTGTAGGTGTATTTGCAGGGCTCTTTTGTGCAGACGACTGAGAGACATCAGCGACGTCCCCGGTGGCACCCTGGAAGGATGCGGAGGAGAAGTTGTTGAGGGCAGTGGTGACTTTGACAGCGACAGGTAAGAAGATGGTGTTCGGGCCAGCCGGGAGCAGCTCGGCATCAAGGAGGCTGCAGATGTCCACGACTACATGTCGAGTGAATCTGAGCCTCCGTGTGCACTGCTGCTCAGAGTGGTCCAGGAAGCTGAGCCTCAGTCTGTGGACCCTGTGGCGAGGGTAGTGCCCTCTGCGACGCATCTCTCTCTGCGGTAGCCCTCCCTCCTGCTGTGCTGGTGGATGTGTCACAGCACTGTGTTGTGGAGCTCCACGTGTCAGAGTTAGACAGCGTGGCTGGCGAGGCTGGTGATGCTGTTCGCCCTCCGAGGAGGTCATGACTGCAGTTACGGCGGCCCCCATCCGGAAGACGTACATCTGAGGGGGTCCTCAAGGTAAGTACATGTGTCTGGACACCGGGGTAAGTGTGCAAGTTGGTGATCGTGGGTGCTAAAATAGAGCCCAATAAATAAAGTGGAGATGTACCAGTGCTTTGTAGAAGCTAACTATGAGTTCTGGGGTCATGTGCTCTATTCCTTGAGCTATACGTATGAAATACTGTTTGCTGTTTTCACCACTACTGCACATTGTGCTGACAGTTTAAGGATATTTTCTATGAAAACTTCTGGATCCCTCTAGTGTGTTGTCTGCTGTAGATTCTTCCCATCTATTTTGTACTTCCATTGTTTCTTTCCTTTCCTTTCTCCAGCTTCATGACTTTGCATTTTTCAAAATTAAATTACATTTTCATCTCTTTGGTCCAAATCCCCAACCTGTCCAGATCCTTCAATAACAAGTCTCTTCGTTCAGTAATATTAATAACCCCTCCCAAATTGGTATCATCCATAAACATGGATAGCATGTTACTGTCCGACCCTCCAAATCATTAATGTACATCAAAAACAACGATGGCACCAGAACTAATCCTTGCCATACCCTACAACAACAACAACGTGCATTTATATAGCTCCTTTAACATAGTAAAACATCCCAAGGTGCTTCACAGGAGCGTAATGAGACAAAAATTGACACCGAGCCAAAATCTACCCCCATACAGATTCCATTCGTTCAGTGGTATTATAAAGCAGGACAAACATAGCTATATACACACACAGCAACAGGGACACAATCCAGATCTGTCACCCCATTAAGTCAATTATACTGTCATGCTTTGGGCTTTCTCCCAACTCTTTTATCTATGATCACAACAGAAAGTTAGGCCCAAAATTTAAGTGTGGGGGGTGGGGGCACCTGCCTGGAGCCTCACCACTGACCTGCTGAAGTTTGTGGGGTTGGGAGAGCGGCTTTGGCGAGTTGAGGCATATCTGAAACATCACCACACCGAAGTGGACAGAAAGTTCACTAGAAGTCTGCTGGCCCGGGAAAGATGCCGGGTCCCTCCTGGAAAGAAGTCCTTGATGCTTCCAGTTTCTTCCTATCAGGAGGATTTTTTCACAAAAAATAAATCAGCCACTCATCTTCAGGGATCCAGGCCCTGCTCCCTGTCTGGACCTCCAGTGGGCCCCGCATCTGCCCTTGCAGGTGAGGTATGCCGGTGAGGCCAGCTGTACCTTTGATCATCTGACACTGGGTCCTGACAGAGGACTGGATTGCAGAAACTCCTGCCCTTTCCCCATGGGATTAAAGGGGCAATGACTGCATGGATACGAAATTGGCTAAGAGACAGAAACCAGAGAGTAGTAGGGAACGGTTTTTCAGACTGGATGGAAGTATACTGTGGTGTCTCCCAGTGGTTGGTATTAGGACCACTGCTCTTTTTGATATACATTAATGTCCTGAACTTGGATACACAGGGCACAATTTCAAAATTTGCAGATGTCATGAAACTCAGAAATTTAGTAAACAGTGAGGAAGTTACAGACTTTAGCAGGACATCGACAGACTGGTGAAATGGGCAGACACATGGCAGATTCAATTTAACACAGAGAAGTGTGAAGTGATGCATTTTGGTAGGAAGAATGGGGGGAAGCAATATAAACTATTAGGTACAATTTTAAAGGGGATGCAGGATCAGAGAGACCTGGGGGTGTACCTACACAAATCTTTGAAGGTGGCAGGACAAGTTGAGAAGGCTGTAAAAAAAACATATGGGATCCTTAGCTTTATAAACAGAGGCACAGGATACAAAAACAAGGAAGTTATGCTAAACCTTTATAAATCACTGGTTAGATTACAACTGGAGTATTGTGTCTAATTCTGGGCACCTCACTTTAGGAAGAATGTCAAGATCTTAGAGAGGGTGCAGAAGAGATTTACTAGAATGGTGCCAGAGGGACTTCAGTTATGAAGAGAGACTGGAGAAGCTGGGGTTGTTCTCCTAAGAGCAGAGAAGGTTAAGCTTTAATAGTGGTGTTCATAATCATGAAGGGTTGTGATAAAGTAAATACGGAGAAACTGTTTCCAGTGGCAGAAAGATCGGTAACCAGAGGACAGAGATTTAAGGTAATTGGCAAAATAGAGGAGAGATGAGAATTTTTTTTACACAGCGAGTAATGATCTGGAAAGCACTGCCTGAAAGGGTGGTGGAAACAGATTCAATAATAACTTTCAAAAGGGAATTGGATAAATACTTGAAGGGGGAAAATTTACAGGGGGAAGAGCATGGGAATGAGACTAATTGGATAGCTCTTTCAAAGATAGGGATAGGGCACGATAGGGCAAATGGTCTCCTTCTGTGCTGCATCATTCCATGATTCCATCCTCCATAACACCACCCCTTTTCTAGCCTCCTCGTCTTCTCGAAGGTTCTCAAATGTATCTTTGCCATCCAGCTCCGTACTCTCCCTGCACCACCAGTGAGGGAGCACGGAGTAGCAGCTATAGACGGAGTCTGGTTTCAACAGAGTCTATAATTAGGAATTTGGTGAGTGAGGGGATTCGGTGCAGTAAGTGGTGAGGTGCATTTGTTTAGACAGCGGAAAGGAGAGTGCCGAGAGCAGCTCACAGCAACAACAAAACCAAACTGCAGTGTGACGTCACAGGTAAGGAAGGTAGGTGGTTGGTGGTGAGTATCTCTTCTGTTTTCTTCTTTCTTAGGACTGTGTGCTGAGTAACTTAAAGCAGAAAACTAAATTTAAAAAAAAACTAAACTTAATTCAATAAATTAAACAAGGCCAGTACTTAGTTCAACCTAAAATGATTTGATTGGCATTGGAGTAATCAATTAAATAAATAAAATAGTTATGACAGGGCAGGAGATGTGTTGCAGCTGCAATATGTGGGAGCCACTGGACAGTTTTGTCCAGAGCGACTACATCTGCAGTAAGTGCCTGCAGCTCGAGGAACTTCGGCTCTGAGTTGAGGAGCTGGAGTCCGAGTTGCAGACTGCAGACATTGCGAGGCATCAGGGAAGGAGAAAGTTACCTGGACATTTTGATCCAGGAGGCAGTCACGCCCCTTAGGCTAAATACTGTAGAATTGGCACGTGGTCAGGGACAGGAGGGTGTGACTGCGAGTGAGGCAGGTACGGGGATCCAGGAGATAGCATTGCAGAAGCCTCAGCCTCTGCATTTGTCCAATAGATATGAGGTTCTTGCAGCCCTTGTGGACGAGTGCAGGGACTGCAGGGAGGCTGAGCAAACTGGCCACAGCACTGTGATTCAGGTGGCCATTTAAGTGGGGGGAGTAAAAAGGAATGTGGTTGTAGTAGGCGACAGTATAGTTAGAGGGATAGACACTGTTCTCTGCAGCCAAGAGCGAGAGTCCCGAAGGCTGTTGCCTACCCGGTGCCAGGGTTAAGGACATCTCCTCAGGGCTGGAGAAAAACTTGGAGTAGGAAGGGGAGGATCCAGTTGTCGTGGTCCACGTAGGTACCAACAACATAGGTGGGACTAAGAAAGAGGTTCTGCTGAGGGAGTTTGAGCAGCCAGGAACTAAATTAAAAAGCAGAACCACAAAGGTGATAATCTCCGGATTATTACCTGAACCACGAGCAAATTGGCACAGGGTAAATCAGATCACAGAGATGAATGCGTGGCTCAAAGATTGGCGCGGGAGAAGTGGGTTTCGATTCATGGGGCACTGGCACCAGTACTGGGGAAAGAGGGAGCTGTTCCGTTGGGACGGGCTTCACCTGAACCATGCTGGGACCAGTGTTCTGGCAAACCGAATAACTGGGCGGTAGAGAAGGCTTTAAAGTAAATAGAGGGGGGGAGAGCTCAGGTGGGGCGAAGTTTAGATTGATAAAGAGAAAAGACAAGGAAGTAGTACAGGAAAGTGATGGGGGTAATGATAAACAGAGTGTGTCAGGAAGGGACAGAGCATACAAACAGAAGAGTGCACTAGCAAATGGGGCCGGGGTAGGAAAGATTGGTAAAAAGACAAAATTAAAGGTTCTTTATCTGAATGCGCGCAGCATTCGTAATAAGATAGATGAATTGACGGCACAAATAGAAACAAATGGGTATGATCTCGTGGCCATTACAGAGACGTGGTTGCAAGGTGACCAAGAGTGGGAGCTAAATATTCAGGGTTATTTAACATTTGGGAAGGATAGGACAAAAGGTAAAGGTGGTGGGGTAGCTCTGTTAATAAAGAATGAAATTACATAGAAACATAGAAGTTACAACATGGAAACAGGCCCTTCGGCCCAACATGTCCATGTCGCCCAGTTTATAACACTAAGCTAGTCCCAATTGCCTGCACTTGGCCCATATCCCTCTATACCCATCTTACCCATGTAACTGTCCAAATGCTTTTTAAAAGACAAAATTGTACCCGCCTCTACTACTGCCTCTGGCAGCTCGTTCCAGACACTCACCACCCTTTGAGTGAAAAAATTGCCCCTCTGGACCCTTTTGTATCTCTCCCCTCTCACCTTAACTCTATGTCCCCTCGTTATAGATTCCCCTACCTTTGGGAAAAGATTTTGACTATCTACCTTATCTATGCCCCTCATTATTTTATAGACTTCTATAAGATCACCCCTTAACCTCCTACTCTCCAGGGAAAAAAGTCCCAGTCTATCTAATCTCTCCCTATAAGTCAAACCATCAAGTCCCGGTAGCATCCTAGTAAATCTTTTCTGCACTCTTTCTAGTTTAATAATATCCTTTCTATAATAGGGTGACCAGAACTGTACACAGTATTCCAAGTGTGGCCTTACTAATGTCCTGTACAACTTCAACAAGACATCCCAACTCCTGTATTCAATGTTCTGACCAATGAAACCAAGCATGCCGAATGTCTTCTTCACCACCCTATCCACCTGTGACTCCACTTTCAAGGAGCTATGAACCGGTACTCCTAGATCTCTTTGTTCTATAACTCTCCCCAACGCCCTACCATTAACGGAGTAGGTCCTGGCCCTGGTATAATAGTGAGAAACATAGTGAGAAGATCAAGATGTCGAATCAATTTGGGTGGAGGTAAGAAATAGAAAGGGAAAGAAATCACTGGTGGAAGTAGTATATAGACCCCTTAACAGTAGCTACACTGTAGGGCAAAATATTAATCAGGAAATAAGGGGGGCTTGTAAAAAAGGTAATGCAATAATCATGGGCGATTTTAACTTTCACATAGATTGGACAAATCAAATTGGCAAAAATAGCCCTGAGAAGGAGTTCATAGAGTGTATTAGGGACTGTTTCTTAGACCAATACGTCAGGGAACCAACCAGGAAACAGGCCATTTTGGATCTGGTAATGGGTATCGAAACTGGATTAATTAATGATCTCAAAGTAAAGGATCCCTTGGGAAGCAGTGATCATAACATGACAGAATTTCACATCCAGTTTGAGAGTGAGGATCTTGGGTCTGAAACTACTGTATTCAACTTAAATAAGGGCAATTATAAAGGAATGAGGGTGGAATTGGCTAAAGTGGACTGGGTAAACAGATTAGATAGTATAATGGTGGATAAGCAGTGGCAAACATTAAAAAATATATTTTATGATTCGCAATAAAAATATATCCCTGTGAGGAGGAAAGACTCCACAAAAAAGGGTGAACTGACCATGGCTAACTAAGGAAGTCAAGGATGGTATCAGGTTAAAAGAAAAAGCATACAACATGGCAAAGATTACTGGTAAGCCCAAAGATTGGGAAAACTTTAAAAACCAGCAAAGGATGACTAAAAGAATAATAAAGAGGGAGAAAATAAATTATGAGAGTAAGCTAGCAAGAAATATAAAAACTGACAGTAAAAGTTTCTACAAGTACATAAAAAGGAAGAGGGTAGCGAAAGTAAACATTGGTCCCTTAGAGGATGAGACGGGGGAAATAATAATGGAAAACAAGGAAATGGCAGAGGAACTGATCAGATATTTTGTATCTGTCTTCACAGTAGAAGACACTAATAATTTACGAATAATGGTAGAAAACCAAGGGGCAACGGGGAAGGGGGAACTAAAAACAATCACTATCACTAGAGAAAAAGTACGAGGTAAACTAATGGGTCTAAAGGCTGATAAGTCCCCTGGACCTGATGGGTTGCATCCGAGGGTCTTAAAGGAAGTGGCTACAGAGATATTGGATGCATTGGTTGTAATCTTCCAGAATTCACTAGATTCTGGAAAGGTCACAGCGGATTGGAAAACCGCAAACGTAACACCCCTATTCAAGAAGGGAGTGAGACAGAAAGCAGGTAACTATAGACCAGTTAGCCTAACATCTGTCATTGGGAAAATGCTAGAATCCATTATGAAGGAAGTAGTAGCAGGACATTTGGAGACTCATAATACAATCAAGGAGAGTCAACATGGTTTTATGAAGGGGAAATCATGTCTGACAAATTTATTAGAGTTCTTTGAGGAAGTAATGGGCAGGGTGGATAAAGGGGAACCAATGGATGCAGTATATTTGGATTTCCAAAAGGCATTCGATAAGGTGCCACATAAAAGATTACTGCACAAGATAATAGCTCATGGTGTTGGGGGTAATATACTGGCATGGATAGAGGATTGGCTAACTAACAGAAAACAAAGAGTTGGGATAAAAGGGTCATTTTCAAAATGGCAATCTGTAATTAGTGGGGTGCCACAGGGCTCAGTGCTGGGGCCTCAACTATTTACAATATATATCAATGGCTTGGATGAAGGAACAGACTGTCTTGTGTCCAAATTTGCTGATGATACAAAGATAGGTAGAAAAGCAAGTTGCGATGAGGACACAAAGTGTCTGCAAAGGGACATTGGCAGGTTAAGCGAATGGGCAAAAATTTGGCAGATGGAATATAATGTGGGAAAATGTGAAGTCATCCACTTTGGGAGGAAAAATAAAAAAGCAAAATATTATTTGAATGGAGAAATACTACAAAATGCTGCGGTACAGAGGGATCTGGGTGTCTTCGTACATGAAACACAAAAAGTCAACATACAGGTGCAGCAGGTAATCCGGAAGGCAAACGGAATATTGGCCTTTATTTCTCGGGTGATGGAGTATAAAAGCAGGGAAGTCGTGCTACAACTGTATAGGGTGCTGGTGAGACCACACCCGGAATACTGCGTACAGTTCTGGTGCCCTTATTTAAGGAAGGACATACTTGCATTGGAGGCAGTTCAGAGAAGGTTCACGAGGTTGATTCCGGGTATGGAAGGGTTGTCTTGTGAGGGAAGATTGTACTGGTTGGGTCTATACTCATTGGAGTTTAGAAGAACGAGAGGAGATCTTATTGAAACATACAAGATTCTGAGGGGACTCGATAGGGTAGATGCTGAGAGAATGTTACCCCTCATGGGGGAATCTAAAACTAGGGGGCATAGTCTCAGAATAAGGGGTCGCCCGTTTAAGATGGAAATGAGGAGGAATTTCTTCTCCCAGAGGGTCATTAATCTTTGGAATTCCTTACCTCAAAAAGCTGTGGAGGCTGAGTCATTGAATACATTCAAGGCTGAGTTGGACAAATTTTTGATCAGCAAGGGAGTCAAAAGATATGGGAAAAGGCGGGAAAGTGGATTTGAGGTAAAAATCAGATTAGCTATGATCTCATTGAATGGCGGAGCAGGCTCGAGGGGCCGAATGGCCTACTCCTGCTCCTATCTCTTATGGTCTGATGCTCTTATGGTCATTCTCTATTTGAATGCTTCAGTTCTGGTTTCTGTCCCACTAACAACACTGAGATTGCCTTGGTCAAAATAACCAACAACATCATTTGTGCCTGCAATCCGCCTTGGCCTCTCCACAGCCTTTGACTGGTGTATTCTCAAAAACTAAGGGTCCATTCTACTCGCTATCTTTCCACCTTTATTGGACTGCCCTCTCATGGCTCCACTGCTACCAGTTCCAACATATCCAGCACAGCTCCAGCAACAGGTTCTCCCTCACCTCACATCCACACGGTCATCTCTGGTGTGCTCCAAAGTTTATTGCCTGCGGGATTCCCACCAGCGGGGGCTGCGCGCACACGCTGGCGCGTCAGTGGGGAACCCAGAACTGTGCCACGAACCAGCGCACTTCCGGGTTCCCGGCGGGCTCCGTTCCCGCTCCAGGATTTCCCGATTTTCGGGGCCCCCCCGCCAGGAACGCACCCGATTGCGGGTGCTAAAATGCTGCCCAATGTTTCAGGTCAAAGATCTTTCGTCAGACCTTTCGTCTTCAACCTGAAACATTAACTCTGTTTCTTTTTCCACAGATGCCGCCTGACTTGCAGAGCTTTTCCAGCATTTTCTGTTTTTATTTTATCTTTCAGCCACCAACTTTGGCTCCATGACAGATGCAATTTTGACTGACTCCACGGCTGACATCAAGTTGTGGATGAATCAGAACTTTCTCCAGTTAAAATTATACTGACAGAAGCCGTCCTGGCTCTCACCAAAAACTGTACTGGAACCTCCAATCCTGTTCCCCTCCCTGCCTACTCATTCAGGCTGAAACAGATGTGCACAATCTCATTGTCTTGTTTGATCTCAGCGTTCAAACTGCACACCTTGTCCATCATCAAAACCTCTATGCCATCACATCCATCTTTACATTGTCCCACCACTGCTGAAACTCTTATCCACTCCTTAGTCACCTTCAAGTTTAACTTCTCAAATGCTCTCCTCACCAGGCTCTTTAGTTCTATCCCATACAAGCTTTGTCTTGTCCAAAACTTCAACTCTTGCATACTACCTCATGTTAAGTCTTGTTCACCTATCGCCCCTGTCCTCGTCAAGCTCCATTGGCTGTCATCCCCCAGCATATTGATTTCAAGATCTTCATCTTTATCTACAAATCGTTACGTGGCCTTGCCATACTTCTGCAACTTCCTCAAGTCTTGCACTTCAGCCTGTACTCTCTACTTCTCAACACTGATCAACTGTGAAACCCCCTCCCTCTTTACCATTAAAGGCAGAACAATAGCTGCCACATCCCTAAACTCTGATATTCTCTTTCTAAATACCTTTCTCTTGCTCAATCTCTTCTCATGATCAAAAGCCTCCTCAAAACCTATCTCTTCGACCATAACTTCCTCTAGCACTCTGCTCACCGTGTCCATTACCCACCTACAACCCTATGAAGTGCATTGGGATGTTTCACTACATTAAAGTTCCTATATAAGTGTAAATTGTGTTTGTTGTTAAGCAAATGATCCCTGATTTTAACCCAACCCGACCAACAGGAATAGGAGGGGTGAGCAATTAAAATTGCGAAAATGTATTTACCGCCTGTTCCCACCAGAAACCCACCGATTGCCATTTTAACTCCGAAGCTAACTCCAATCAGAAATGCATCCTCCAGAAAAAGATAGGAGTCAGATGATGTAATTTGGATCCCAATGCAATTTTAAATGGGGAGGTCAGAACTCCCACCCACCAGCAAACCCGCTGAGTAAAACTTAGCAGCATTGGCTTCACAAGCTGACTGACATGACTGGAAGCTGAATTTAAAGAGGCACTCACCTGCAGGCACTTAGATCATTAGGATCAATATGTCATTGTGAGTACTGAATTTCCAGTTTGCTTTGTTCTGACTTTTTTCCCCTTACCTACCTGATTAAGCACTCACTGTTTATCATGGGTGTTGTTTTTGCTTCACTCCTTTGGATGGATAAACAGTTGGAGGAAGAGGAACAGCAGCAGCAGCCTGAAGGACTAGGACAAGCAGCAGCTCGGTCTGTTAGAAGAGCAGGTGAGGGGGGCTGTTCCAGGAAGACTTCACCCAGCCACAGCTTCTATAGGACAAGAGTTACTTTCTTGAATATTTCTGAGGAGCAGTGCAGGAGGAGGCTGAGCTTCAGCAGGCATCCTGTCGCTGACCTATGCAGCCTGCTGCAGCAGGACTTGCATCCTGCTGGACCAGGGGGCCATGCTTTGTCAATGACTGTTACGATCACCACCACCCTTAACCTTTTCACCACAGCCTCCTTCCAGTGACATCACCCACATCTTCCAATCTGCAGTACACAGCTGCATCAAACTGGTTATCAATGGCCTCCGACAGAGGGGATGCCAGAGGTCTGGGATTTGCAGCAGTAGCCGGCTTCCCTTGTGTCCAGGGCATAATAGACTGCACGCATGTACCACTCAGGGCACCAGAAGACGAGCCAGCAGCTTATGTGAAGAGGAAGGGCTTCCACGTCATTAATGTTCAACTGGTGTGTGATCACCGCAAGAGAGTACAAGTGTGTGCTAGTTTCAATGGCAGCTGCTCGTATATCTTTATTCTGCGGCACTCATTTATCCTCCACTTTTCCACCCATCCAGGAATGTCAGAGGATAGCTATTGGGGGACAAGAAATACCCATTCCACACCTGGTCAATGACACCCCTCCACAACCCAACCACGCCTGAGAAACATAGTTACAATGAGAGACATGGGACCACCAGGAACATTGTAGAGCATACCATTGACATATTGAAGCAAAGATTTAGGTGCCTTGGTCACATTAGGGGCTCCCTACCAAATGGCCCAGAGAAAGTGGGCTGTATCATTGTAGCTTTCTGCATTCCGCACAACCTAGCAGTTCAAAGAGGACTGGAATTGGAGGAGGCACAACAACAAGAAGAGGCATCATCAAATGAGGAAAAATTAGATGAAGGTGAGGGAGAACCATAAGAAGGAAGGCCAGCAGAATGCACTGCAGCTGGACAGGCCAGGGAGCAGTTGATAGAACAGCATTTTCAGTGATCACCTCAATCTCCTTACTTGAAAAGCCAGAAAAAGCCCCTTAGCATTAACAGTCATTGTTACCCCTTCACCACTCCCTCGATTCTGCATTGAAGAACATGAAACCATTCAGCCAACCCCTATGTCAATGACTTTCTGACAATGCAGACTTAGAAGCTGTAATGAGAAGAAAGTGTCGCCCAAAGTTGCAAATGTAATAAAGGTGATGATTTTAATTCCAAACATAATTTTGTAGTGAGTTCTTTTGTCACCCAAGTCATCAACCCACAGTGCTGTTCTTAAAAGAAGGTTTACTAACTCTACTACTCTTAAGAGGTGCTTCCCCAGTGGCTTCAGCAGGGGTGGTGGAAGGCTGCTGTTGCTCACGTGGGGACTCTGGAGATGCTTGAGGCCAGTGACTTCTGGGAGCTCAAGCCTCTGAGGGTCCAGCTGCAGGGGGTTTGCAGCACTTCGGTTGCTGCTAGGGCAGTCTGATCCAGCTGGCTTTCTGGCACCATGCTTTGTATTGGTTGATGGGGTGGCGAGGAAGCAGATATGCTGACATCCCAAGAGAGGGCAACACGTGCCACTCCTACTGCACCACTGTCACTCCCATAGGGTTAGGACTCATCTGTGGGAGAGCAGACTGCTGAAGGTAAATGACGCCTTCAATGCTCCTATCCATTCGTGCCATCAATCTGCCCAAGGCGGATGCCTACCTCTCCAAGGCAGAGCACAAGTTTGAGCCCAGAGTCTGCATGGCAGCCGTTTGAGCTTCCACCAAAACTGCAAAGGTTGTTGTATTGACTTTTGTTGTGAGGACCCGGCTGCTGTATCCCTGCAGCTGGCCAAACTCTCTAAGGTAGACTGCAGGTGCTGATGTCCCGGGAGGTGACACTACAAAGGCTAGAAGTGGACTCGTCCACACTTTCAGCCATGACAGTAAAACTCTGTGGCAGGCCTTCGAATACCTGATATAACTGCTTGTGTGAAGCAAGCAGTTTTCTTCTCATTGCTGGAGTCTGCATCTCTATTCTCCTCAGCAGAGCTGAGAGAGAGCCTTGCCCTCCAGCGAGCTCTCTCCTGGGCTGTCCCTGCCACCAGTATCTGCTGCTGCTCACTAGCACTGGGTGTTTCTCCATGTGCAGACACCTCTAGCTCACTCCCTAACCAAAGAGAAAAAAGATAAGAGTTAGGATGGCACAGAGAGGCTGGACAATAGCATAAGACAGGCATCACAATGCAGCTTGATGTAGTCAAGCTGTGTGATTGTGGATTTTTAGTGGTTCACAAAGGGGTGCAAGTAATAGCCAGAGGACCTGTTCACAGAAGCCAGAAGTTCACAGAAATCTCCTATCCTGACAGCTCTGGAGGGACCACTAATCTCCAACGCTTGCTGCTCCAGCTCCGACTGCACCATGAAGTTGGGTGGTCTTCCCCGGTTCTACACCTCTCTGTGTTGTTGTGTGTGGCCTTGTCCTGCAGAGAGAGAGGGTGAGAGTTTCTGAGTGTCTCCTAGAAAGGAGAGCGCAAATGTGTGGGGCTTCTGCTTGTTGTACAGATGCTGAAAGGGAGAAGAAGAAAGAGGCAATCAGGATGTAGAGGTGTTAAATTGAAAGCAAGAGGTGGAGTGTGAAGTGAGGAAGGAGCCATAAGAGAAGTTGGAGATTGTGCAAAAGCCTGGCAAGTGAGGCGATAATTGTGCTAGTGGCTGCTGTGGAGGGAGCAAAGAAGAGGTGGGTGTATATTGCAATGAGAATGAGAAGTAGTATAATGCGGCCTTGTACTGAATGGTGAAGGATGTGATGGAATTGTTGAGAGTGGTGGAGGAGGGGAGAAAAGGACTGTTGCCATGTGTTGTTGAGAGAGATGAAGAAATGAAGATCTGTACTCACCCTTGCTACTTGAGAGATCACTGAAGCACTTTCTGCACTGGATTCAGGCCTAGGATGATGCCCTTGGAACTGACAATCTGTACAATGTCTCTCCATGTCTGGTGGACTTGGTGTTTCTGGATCCTCATGTCACTGGCTGGAAAGAAAACTTCACTCCTTGCACTGACATCTTGCAGCACAACCTCCAGGGAGGCCTTAGAGAACCTGAGGGCTTGTCTGCGATTCACTTCTGAGCAATTTGCTTTTCCAGCAATGACACTGCGAAATCTAGCAGAACGGAATGCAACCTCACTTTAAGAGGTGAATTCCTACTTCAAACAGCCTCAGGCTGATCTACCGGAAATTGTGAAGGTCATTGAATCGGGTGTGAAATTTGCCAGTGAGATTTTAATGAGGCCTGGGAGTAAAAATAAACCAGGCCTAGTTTCTAGGGAAGTTTCGCACTCATCCTGCTACCCACCCAACCAAAGTTAAAATTGGGCCATGGAATTACTTTTTAGCCCTCCAGCAACTTACTGCGTGGGAGTATTCCTGGTTTAACAGATATCTGATTTAAATTAAGTGGAAAGCTTTGATCTGAGTGCCAAATGTTTTAAATGGCAATGTACTAGAATGTTCATTAACGAGCAATAATGTGAATTCAGTACCTGATGTATCTGCCAGAGATAATCTATGAAACGATTAATTTCTGAGAGAAGAATGGCAAAAACTTGAGTGCTCAATGATGGGCATTGTCCAAGTACGATGAGAAGGTCGGCCAACAACTCTTGCTCCTGAAACTAAGCAGATAAACACATGAAACACTTGAATGATGTTCATCTGTTTTGAAATGGACCAGACAAAACCGCAGATACACAACACAAACTTAAGAAAATGTCAGGTTTGTATGCAACACTTTTAATATTTTGATTATACACAGAACTATTATTTCTAGGTTTGACACTTAGCTATTCATTAACTGAAGAGGTTCCAGAGCTTACTAGCGCATTATTTTGAGACTGAAAAGAAAGGAGAGCAATGGGTCATTGTAATTACCAAAATACATTATTTCACAATGATACATAAGCAATTTGGGATTCTGTAAGAATTTTCATAACACAGTAGTGACAGCAATTTGTAGAATGGAACAAAATAGCAAAGGCTCATCTTATGACGTGCAGAAAATAATGAAGCTGCAACAATCAGATTCCTACATTACAATAGTGACTACACTTCAAAATGTACTTCATTGGCTGTGAAGAGCTTTAGGGCATCCTGAGGTTGTGAAAGGTGCTATATAAATGCAAGTTCTTTCTTTCTTTCCTATCATAGAAATTTATAACAGTTCGATTAACTATCTTGCCCTGTCTGCTGTAAATTAAACAGTTCTTTCTCCCCCACATTAGACCCATATGCAATATTCCCCTCTGTCCCAGTTGAGACAGCACCCCCCCCAACCCAGGCTGAGAACAGGAACTTAAGACATGAAGAACCTTGGAGGTGCACCTGCAATTCGCCATTCTATGGAGCTCTGCTTAATTGCATCAATCTATTGTTCCACCCCCAACATCCCGTACAAATTTTGTTACTCGTAGAGAATTGGAGAATACATTTTTATCGACAATAGGGCTGCTATACTATATAATGCATAATGTACTAGCAGGACCACTGATTTACAGTGACTGATTGGTATTGGTTGGTGCCAAGCAGGGCAGGACCAGCTGAAGCTTGACCGGGACCTAGATTGGTGCCGGTCATGCTGAGCGGAACTTTTTATAAATGTTCTCAAGAAGAATGGAACTAAGTCTACGGAGCCTGACATCAACAATTTCCCAAGGCACTTCACACAGGAGGAAAAAAAATGAAGATAAGGGAATGGACGTGAAACAATGCAAAGAGAAATTAGGAAGGGTGACTGATAACTTGGTTGAAAAGATGAGTTTTAAGAAGATTTTTAAAGGTGGAGAGAAAAGAGATGCGTAGGGGTTTAGACACCTAGGCCCCTATATTATCAGGGAGGTGGGTTGGCAGCGGGGGGGGGGGGCGACTGGGCGCGTGGGTAACCCGCCCAGTAAAATCGGTGCGTTCCCCACGCAATTGCGGGTAAATTGAAGCCACTTACCTTGGCTTCCGGGTTTCCCGGTGGAAACCTGCGCAGCAGGCGGACTGCGCACCCGCATCACAGGCTGTCAGCTGGAGGAACCCTATTTAAAGGGGCAGTCCTCCAATGCTGCTCCTGCAGCAAACAACCAAAAGAGCAGCATGGAGCAGCCCAGGGGAAAGGCTGCTCCCAGGTTTTAAGAACATAAGAAATAGGAGCAGGAGTAGGTCAATCGGCCCCTCGAGCCTGCTCCACCATTCAATAAGACCATGGCTGATCTGATCCTAACCTCAAATCTAAATTCATGTCCAATTTCCTGGCCACTCCCCGTAACCCCTAATTCCCTTTACTTCTAGGAAACTGTCGATTTCCGTTTTAAATTTATTTAATGATGTAGCTTCCACAGCTTCCTGGGGCAGCAAATTCCACAGACCTACTACCCTCTGAGTGAAGAAGTTTCTCCTCATCTCAGTTTTGAAAGAGCAGCCCCTTATTCTAAGATTATGCCCCCTAGTTCCAGTTTCACCCATCCTTGGGAACATCCTTACCGCATCCACCCGATCAAGCCCCTTCACAATCTTATATGTTTCAATAAGATCGCCTCTCATTCTTCTGAACTCCAATGAGTAGAGTCCCAATCTACTCAACCTCTCCTCATATGTCCGCCCCCTCATCCCCGGGATTAACCGAGTGAACCTTCTTTGTACTGCCTCGAGAGCAAGTATGTCTTTTCTTAAGTATGGACACCAAAACTGTATGCAGTATTCCAGGTGCGGTCTCACCAATACCTTATATAACTGCAGCAATACCTCCCTGTTTTTATATTCTATCCCCCGAGCAATAAAAGCCAACATTCCGTTGGCCTTCTTGATCACCTGCTGCACCTGCATACTAACTTTTTGATCTTCTTGCACTAGGACCCCCAGATCCCTTTGTACTGCAGTACTTTCCAGTTTCTCGCCTTTAAGATAATAACTTGCTCTCTGATTTTTCCTGCCAAAGTGCATAACCTCACATTTTCCAATATTGTATTGTATCTGCCAAATCTCCGCCCACTCACCCAGCCTGTCTATATCCCCCTGTAGGTTTTTTATGTCCTCCTCACTCTCCACTTTCCCTCCCATCTTTGTATCATCTGCAAACTTTGATGATGCCTCACTCCAGGTGTTACTGGATGGGGTGAGGAGGAGGAGAGAGATATTCTACCCAGCGGACGGGAGGAAGTGGCCTGCCTCTGCCACCAAGAAGGCGTGGCTCGAGGTGGCAGAGGAGGTCAGCAGAAGCAACAACATCTCCCGCAGCTGGCTCCAGTGCAGGAAACGCTTCAATGACCTAACAAGGTCAGCCAAAGTGAGTACAATTACTCATTCTCCTACACTCCCTCTTCCACATCATCGCCCCCACCCCACAACTCCTTCTGCACCGCCAACACTACTCTATCACATCACTCCTCACACCCACTCAAACCTCATCCTCAATTTTCCTGCACTTACTCACCTCCCCAGTACTCATCCCACCACTACCACTCAACCCAATCCTCATACAATGTCATGGCTCTGTCTCATACTCACTCTCTGATGCATCTCCTTCACGGTCAGCCTCACTCAAACCGATGCATTCAGCGGTTGGCCACGTCACTATCCCTCAGTCACGCCTCTCTACTTTCTCCCCTTATAGGAGAAGAGAGCCCAGAATGCACGGGAGAGGGCGAAGACCGGAGGGGGGGCCACAACATCAGGTCGTCCTCATGGACCTGGAGCAGGAGGCTCTCGAATTGAGCCACACCCTCGAGTGCCTGTCTGTTGGGGAAGCCGAGACTGCCACCCGACAAACGGCTGGTGACAGAACTTTAACATTCAGCACTCACAATAGCAAATGATCTTAACATGCCTTGCCATCTTCAGCTCCTCAACATTTGTCATCATGCTTAATATTGCCTTCTGTTCTCTTACAGGGCCTTCAGCGACTGCCGTGACGGCGGAGGGCGATTCCTCAGAGGACCTGCCAGCCTCTGAGGGGGCACCGTCACATCTGAGCGAGCCATCCACCAGCGCAGATACACACACCTTGGTGAGTCCCCGTCGTCACTTAGTTGGGGTTGCACATGGTGAGTCACCATACACGTGAGCACGAGCAGACACTGGTGGCAGGGGCAGCTGTGGAAAGTCCGCGTCGGTGGGAGCACTCTTCTCCAGGCTCTGCTCAGCTGAACACTGATGCTGAACCCTGGGGGCCATCCATGAAAATGATTGAGGGGCAGCAGCACATTTGCGAGGTGCTGGAACAGGTGCCACGCGCACTCTCCACAATCGCGCAGAGGTTGGAGGAGTCCAACTCCTGCATGAGTGGAATACTGTCACAGGGATGTGAGGGCATCTCTGAGATAGTGTCGCGGGTAAGTGCGGGAATGTCTGCGATGGAGGGAAGGCTAGCCTCCATCGAGCTTCAAGCACGGCTCAACAATGAGGCCATCGAGGCTCTGACAACGGCCGTTCGGACTCAGGGTGAGCAACTTTCTGCCGCCTTAAACAGGCAGGCAGATACACTAGCACTGGTCTTACAAGGCTTCACACATGCCCTCCAAACTGTCGTCCAGCAGAGTGGTAGGAGTGATGTGGGCCTGGCCCAGAAGAGGGATGATGGCGAAAGGGGACATGGAAGTGGGGACACCACTCAAAGCACTTCCACGTCTAACCCGTTGCCCCCTCTTAACCAGAACCCGCAATGCTGCCTCCTCTCCAGGTGGTCGAGTCTGCCCCTGCACAGGCCCCTCCTCGGCCTCCTCCTCCTCGACCTCTTTCTCCTCTGCCTCCTCCTCCTCCTCCTCAATATGGGAGGCAGATGTGGATGGGGCCTCCTCCAGCAGCACCCCTCTCTGTTGTGCCATGTTGTGCAGGGCACAACAGATGACTATAATGTGTCCCACACTGTGTGGTGCGTATTGAAGCGCTCCCCCAGAACGATCAAGGCACCTGAAGTGCATCTTGAGCAGCCCTATAGCATGTTCAATTGTAGACCTGGCAGCGATGTGGCTGTCGTTATATCGACGCTGTTGCTCGGTGATGGGGTTCCTCAGAGGTATCATGAGGCACATGTGCAGGGGATATACCTTGTCCCCGAGGAGCCAGCCCTTGCGGGTGTTCGGTGCATGGAAGAGGGGCAAGGCTGGTAATGTTGCTCGTCCTCGGATGAAGTAATGAATGCAGCTATGGCGCCCCCCCATCCTGACGGTTTGAGGGGGTCCGCAAAGTAGGTAAATGTGTTTGCACAGCAGAGTTTAGGGTATAAATTGTGGAAAGACAAAGGTGTTGCAGCCAAAACTTTGTCTGAAGTGACAGAGTGCCCTGCTGTCAAAGAATCCTGTGCACCTCCCACTGGCTGCTGGGTGAAACACATCTGCTTCAACAAGGAGTGTTTCCCACAGCACGGGAAACACGCTGAGGATATTTGAAAATTGCACCCCTGCCAAAATCTCCTGTCAACGAGGTCTGTCAAAGACCTCAACTATCTAAATAAGTATATGAATTGTCATTCCGCCGGCCATCCGAAAATCGGCCCCCTAAAGTGCACTCTACCTGCAGCAATGAGCTGAGCCCCTTTGTATTTCCAGTTTCAGGTCATTTACAAAGGCCAGACACTCCCTCTGGCCTGCCCCCAGCCTGAAAGACCTGCAACAGTGGGAATTGTCGTTGGCCTCAGGGCCCTCTGTCCATTATCAAAAAACAATAGCCAGAAGACCATCACTACCAATCCCTGGGGAAAAAAAGTGATTTAATCTTGGGTTCTCTAGTATTTGCTGTCTGCACTTTTCAGATCCTCCGAGTCCAGGGCCAAGGGCCACTTCTTTTGGGCACCCCTCAAAACGGATGCCCTTCTGCCACTGGAGAAGGTAAATGAGGCAAAAGGACCTTAAACGCACCCGAAGGATTGGAAAGGGGCAAACAGCAAACACCAGAGAACCACACCAATTAAGGGATATGGGCCAAAGGCAGGTATATGGAGCTAGATCACAGATCAGCCTTGATCTTATCAATGGCGGAGCAGGCACGAGGGGCTGAATGGCCTACTCCTGTTCCTATATAACCCAAGATTAAATCTCTTTTTTCTTTCAGGGATTGGTGCTGAAGGCCTTCTGGGATTTCCGCTGTTGCAGGTGTCTCAGGCCAGAGGACAGGCCTGCGCTGGAGGGAATGGCTGGCCTTTGTGAATGGCACTAACTTGGAAACACAGAGGGTTTTAAGTCATTACCATGGCAGCCCTTAGCTTATGCCTATTGTAGGTGCTGGCATTCCATCTCTCCCCCTCCATCTCTCCAGCCCTCAGAAATCCCAGGGTATTATGGGTCTCCACGCTCCTTTTCCTATGATTTGCCCTGGGCACAAAACACAGAAAAATTGGCCCCCAGATTTTAATTGTCCCTTTGTAAGATATGAAGAACATGTAAAGAATATCAATTAATGGATTAATAAATGAAGAAAAATGCCATAGATTACACCCCACAGAAAAAGGACAGTTGCTAACCATTTTTACAAGATACGTGCACATACTAATTTTATGTGTATTCAATTATATTTTTCGCACATGGTACAGACAAATCCAGGAATATCCTGCTTTATTAAGATCCTGATACTATTCCCACATTATGATTGTATACTGCACATTCTTCTGTATTTTCCTGGTTACTTTCCATGAGTGAAATGTGAAAATCAATGCAAATGAAAATTATTGATCAATAAAACTATGACTATATTTTGCTATATAACAAAGGAATACAACAATTGTATCTAGTTGAAACTGCAATATCTTAGTTATGCCCAAGTGATAGGTACTTGAAATTGCCAGTTTGGTGATTCCTAGTTTCATGTCCAGGCAATATTCAGACATGCTAAATGTTCTATTTCATTCCTATGATGCATAATGTCCCAGTTTTACAATCAGAAAGAGATTATGTCTGATATTTTACATCTAAAATCTCAATATTTGGGCCACAGTGGGTTATTTCTCACGCTGTTTCCACTCAGCATCTCTTGTGTAGTAAAGGAAGAAAGAACTTGCATTTATATAGGGCCTTTCATGTCCTGGGGCTGTCCCAAAGTGCATTATAGTCAATTAATTACTTTTGAAGTGTAGTCATTGTTGTTATGGAGACAAACATGGGAGCGAATTTGCACACAGCATGGTCCCACAAACAGCAAGTGAGTTAGAAGACCAGCTAATCAGTTTTGATGGTGTTAGTTGAGGAATACATTTTGGCCAAGAGACCATAGAACTTCTCTGCTGTTCTTTGAAAAGTCCCCTGAACAGGCAGACATGGTTTAACATCTCATCCGAAGGAAGTTATCTCTAACAATGCAGCTCTCCCTCAGTACTGCACTGAAGTGTCAGCTTAGATAATGTGCTCGGTCCTGGAATGATATTTGAACCCACAAACTTCTAACTCATATGCAAGGGTAATTTTAAACCCCAAAGATGGGTGGGTTGGGGACGAGTGCGAAGGTTAAAATTGTGAAAATGTAAAACCCAACCCCAACCCAAAAAATTCCGGTTTTAACGGAGGCTGGTCGAGGTGCAGGACCGAGATTCGTGGGCCTTCTGATTATCGCCACGTAAAAGGAGACGACAAGGCCCGGATCAACAGGTAAGTGCTTTTATTGCACTGCTTGTGGGCCAGGAGGAGCAGGAGTGTTTCCTCCAGGACCAACAAGCTCACCTGCCACAATCCCACACACGGGATCGGCTGACCTCCCCCCCATGTCCGACCCACCCCCACAATCTCTGACCTCCTCCCATGATCTCTGACCCACCACGATTGGCCGACCACCCCCCCCCCACCCGCCCGATGACTGATCCTCCCCACGATCTCCATCCCACCCTGATGACCGACCCCTCTCTCAATGTCCAGCCCCAATCTCCCGCTCGCCCTCACCAATGACCGGACCCCCTCCCGTGTCCAGCCCCAACACCCCTCCCCACCCCGATGTCCCACTTACCTGGCATCCGCACCCCGACTGCTTTCTCATCCAAACAGGCAGCCAGCCTGTCAATCTGGCTGCCTGTTGAGCGGGAAACCTGCTGAAAAAATTTAAAAGACGTCCTGACATCAAAATCGCCAGGATGTCTGGGAAATCCGTACTTCTGGGTTTCCCATCCGGAAATCCTGCTCCCCTGCTCTCTTCACGGCCCCGAGTAAGTATCAGGACCATAATCTCTCCACTCTGTGGTCCTAAGTCACGAGGGATAAAGTTGGTTTAGTGGCTTTGTGCATTAGGATAAGATTATGTAACACGATTCATTGTAAGACTGATGATGGATAAGACTTATGAAGGGTTCAATGACCTTTTTTAAAAGGAGGCTATTTTAAAATAGTTTAAAATACCAAAGGCTGTTGGGTTATGTATCTACAAGTTTTATGCAGTGCATATGCTTCCCAGTCCATTTCACATTGTTACAATTTTCTGTCACACCAAGGATCGTTAACCTATTATGACTAATATTTATCATTATGCTTACCTTTTAATCCTCCCGCTGCTAGGTACTCTATGCCTCTGTTTATAAAGCCCAGGATCTTGTATGCTTTTTTAACCGCTTTCTCAACCTGCTCTACCACTTGCAACGATTTGTGCGCATATACCCCCAGATCTCTGTTCCTGTACCTCTTTTAGAATTGTGCCCTCTAGTTTATATTGCCTCTCCTCATTCTTCCTACCGAAATGTATCACTTCGCATTTTTCTGTGTTAAATTTCATCTGCCATGTGTCCGCCCATTTCACCAGCCTGTCTATATACTCTTGAAGTCTATCACTATCCTCCTTACTGTTCACTACATTTCCAAGTTTTGTGCCATCTGCACATTTTGAAATTGTGCTCTGTACACCCAAGTCCAAGTCATTAATAAATATCAAGAAAAGCAGCGGTCCTCATACCGACCCCTGGGGAACACCACTGTATACCGTCATCCAGTCCGAAAAATAACTGTTCACCACTACTCTCTGCTTCCTGTTACGTAACCAATTTTGTATCCATGCTGCTACTGCCCCCTTTATTCCACGGGCTTCAATCTTGATGACAAGCCTATTATGCGGCAGTTTATCAGATCCTTCTGAAAGTCCATATACACCACATCACCCTCATCTACCCGCTCTGTTACCTCATCAAAGGCAATTGATTTCACTTCCGGGTTTCCCACACAACAGCCAGCCTGGGTGGGTAGGTGGGATTGTGGGTCATAGAGGACCTGGAGGAAGGTCTGATGCTCGAGGCGGCCATCCGGGGGTGGGCGCGTCTCAACCATTGGCGGTGGGGGGGGGGGTCTCGACCATGGAGGGTTTTCGATCATTGTGGGGGGTCTCGACCATGGTGTGGGGGGGAGGTTTCGGGAAGAATGCTGGTTTAATATCCGAACCAGCAATTTCTGAGATGAGGGTGGTTGGGGGTAAATGAGAGTTTGTGATCCTATGCCACAATTTCTACTCCGTATTGGGGAGGAGAAGGTTTGTTGTCCTAACCTGGGATTTCTGCTTTGTGTTTGTGGTCCTATGCTGTGAGGATGCATTTGGCCTTATGGTCATTTTTTGGGGGGTTTCTGGATATATACTCATTGGCTTGGTTCCTGAACTTTGCTCAGTGGGTGGGTTTTGGTTTTTATTTTCTTGCTCAGTTAAGTGAGAGCAATGTTTATTATTCTACTGGGGGATGGAGAAAGTGATGCAATGTCGGTGTTGCGGGGGAGAGATATCTTTTCATTGATTTCAGTTCTTGCTAGTTGATTTCCCATGGCATTGTACATTGGGAGTCAAAACTAATGCAACTTTTCATGTCAACCAAGGGAGATATTTGAACCAAGGCAGGGAGGGGAGGGGTAAGAGAAAGGGAGAGGGTGAAAACAGTAATGGCAGACTGAATGAGGGGGAGAGGAAGGGTAGGGAAAGAAGTGGCAATGAAAGGGAGAAATGGGGAGGGAAGAGAGGGCGGATAGAGGGTGAGGACGGGGAAGGGTGAGAGAGAGATGAGGGGAGAGGAGAGAGGTAAAATGAAAGACGAGGGGGAAATAGGGAGGGAGCAGGAGGAGGAGAAGGGGAGAGAAGGTGGCGAGGTGGAGGAGAGAAGCAATTTCATGATCAGTCCAATAAAAGTAACATTCATTTTTTGAACTTCCTAACAGCACCAGCACCAGCATTAAAAGATGAAAACCATAATTGATGTCCTTGGCAGTTGTATTCCGCTGCATATGGGAAATGTGGTGGATTTTCAACCACTGCTGAGGGAAGACTCAGCTGAGGAAAAAGAAGGACCTTTAGGAACTCTGGTGTGGAAAATAGATTTATTAGAGCAGATATGACAGAGAAGAAGAAAATTAGAGAAAGGGATGAAGTATTTACTGGAAGTGGAGTGGAAAGAAACACAATCCAAATACTTGTGGGAGTCCGAGCTTATAATAAATATTTATGGAAAGCCTATTGCTAAAGGTGAAGAGAAATCCAGATAAAGAAGGGAAGAGATGGACCACACAAAGGCAAATAATGGATGAGAATTGGAAACACATTAGGAGTTCTATGATTTTTATTAGCAAAACAGCCAAGTTCTTATAAAATATTATGATTCTTTTCAGTAACTTGACTGCAGAATATTCCAATATTTCAGATGTTATCATCATTCTTAAAAATATAAGCTTGTGCACACACTCAACATTGATTCAGGATGTTAATAATTGATTATTTTCAGTTTATTTAATTGAATTGAGTGATGGCTGAATAGAGACCCAACACAAACAACTCTCAGCCGAACGTTTGCCTGAGAAAACTGAGCGACCAGCTGCAACCGTTAGCTTTTCTTGCAATGTATCAATCACAGGTTTAAAGGGTCAAATCAACTTCTGCATGAATCTCGCCTCCGTTTCACTTACAAGTTTGAGAAGCCATAGGAAACCTGTGCAGGTACGGTAAAATTCATTGCAGGTTCAGAATCTACAAAAAATAAAGCACCTCAACTGTTTAAATTACCTACCTTTAACAAGCCGGCCACCAGCATTAATAGGGGATGCGACTTCCGGGTTTCAGATGCGCGCGTGCATCCAAAGGCGCCTGGGTTAAAGCCAGAAGTGGGCGCGTTGGAGCGGGTTGCGGTCCCGCTGATGAAATCAACAATTTTTATTACCCACCCGCCCCCAGCCCACCCATTTTTTGGGTTAAAATTACATCCGCAGTCTCCTACCTCCCAACCAATTACTGAACCATGTCACAAGGTTACCTCCAATTCCATGTACTCTCATTTTTGCTAAGAATCTCTTGTGTGGAACCTTAACAAATGCCTTCTGGAAATTCATTTAGATGAAATCCATGGGCACTCCCCTATCCACCATGTTAGTGACAGCCTCAAAAAAATGCAGCTAGATTAGTCAGATATGACCTACCCGTCACAAATCCATGCTGACTCTCTTTGATTAGCTGATATTTGTCAAAGTACTCAGTCACTGTCTCTGACGATAGATTCCAGTAACTTCCACACAATCAATGTTAAACTGACAGGTGTGTAGTTACCTGGCTTCTCCCTCCCTCCCTTCTTAAATAATGGAGTCATATTTTCAATTATACAATCCAAAGGCACAATTCCTGTATCTAGAGAGCTTTGAAAAATTCGGACTAATGCATTTGCAATTTCCTCACATTTCTTTTACTACTCTGTGGTGGAAACTATCAGACCCTGGAGATTTGTCCATCTTAAGTCCCATTATTTTTTCCATTACCATTTTTTTACTTGTATTAAATCCACTAATTTTCTCCTCTTGACTCCTTTTTAGGTTCCCTTGTACCGCTAGTATTTTGTTCTCTTCTTCCAGTGTGAAAACGGATACAAAGTGCTCACATAACAAGCCTGTCATTTCCTTACTATCCATTATAGCCTCGCCTGCATCCGTCTTCAATGGGCCCACATTCTCCTATATCATTCTGTTTTTCTTAATATATTTAAAACACGTTTTGCTGTAAGCTTTGATATCCCTTGGAAGTTTTTTTTATCATTTTATCTTTTTGTACCTTTTATTACTTTCTTCGTAACCCTTTGCAGCTTTTTATAGCTGTCCCAGTCCGCTGGATTTCCACTTTTTCTTGCATTTGTGAAAGCCTTTTCTTTTAGCTTGACACTGTCTCTTAAATACACAAATGGAGCCTTTACCTTTAAGGAGTATGTACTGGTTTTGTATGGTATCAAATAGTTTGAATGCTTCCCACTATTTGTCTAGGTTTACCCATTAACAGTTCACCCCAGTTTACCGCCGTCAATTCATTTCTCATCCCTTCGAAGTTTGCCTTACTTAAATTTAAAACCTTGGTTTGTGACTCTCCCTTCTCCCTCTCAAACCTAATATGAATTCAATCATATTATGGTCACTATTTTCAAGATGTTCCCTTTCCATCAGGTTGTTAACTGTTTTGTGACTCATCACTAAATGCAGTCTGGCCTGTTCCTTTGTCGGTTCTAAAGTATATTGTTCTAGAAAACAATCCCGAATACATTCTAGAAATTCAATGACATTACTACTTCAGCTTTTCTGCTTTTCCCAGTTTAGGTGAAAATTAAAATCTCTGATTATAACCACATTGTTTTTGCAACATGCTTCCCCGATCTCTGTATTTATACATCCCCCCTCTACATCACTACTATCAGGAGGTCTGCAGACAACTTCTACCAAGGTTTAGCGTCCTTTGCTGTTCCTCAACTCTACCCATTTTGTTTTCACTGCCCGATAACCATTACAATGAAATACAAAACTTCTTTGCCTCTGTTTTAAGAGTCCATATAAAGCTGTTGACTGTTGGATAATATACTCAGTACTATCCCTATTGGATCTAGAGGATGAATGCGGTTTGTTAGATTATGACTATATCTGAGAGTTTGTGAGGAATAGTTACTTTCATATTGCCCTCAGAGCTTTTGTATTTCATCAGTCAAAACATTTGACAAGTTTGATTTGTGACTTCGTCCAAGGAATAACTTGCTTTGGGAGAGTATCTGAGTGATTTATAAAGCACTGCCAGGAGTTAAGTTGTAAGTGGTACGCCTCCCTACTGTGTTATGAAAGACAAAGACAGATCATAGAATCATAGAAAGGTTACAGCACAGAAGGAGGCCATTCTGCCCATTGAGTTCATGCCAGCTCTATGCAAGAACAATCCAGCTAGTCCCACTCCCCTGTCCTATCCCCATAGCCCTGCAAATTTTTTCCTTTCAAGTACTTAACCAGTTCCCTTTTGAAGGCCATGATTGAATCTGCCTCCACCACCCACTCAGGCAGTGCATTCCAGATCCTAACCACTCGCTATGTAAAAAGTTTTTCCTCATGTCACCTTTGGTTCTTTTGCTTTCCACGGCTGACAGGCTGCCTTGTTTATACTGCAGGTGGGTTTTGACACCTGGCTTGAGCAGTATGCTGTTCCCTCCATGAATAATTTTACACCAAGCGAGGAGAAGCTAAAATTTATAGCTATTGTTTCCTTTACATTTTAACAAATATGACATATAAAAAAAACATTTACAGTAGAATTTCTTTTTTTCTTAGAATGGTTCCCATCGAGCTGTAAATTTTCCTTTCTGTTTGTACAAATGGTATCATAGCTGTTCATATAGAACTTAAGACATTTATAAAATGTACTGGAAATACTTATATATTACACTGGATTTATGTTTCATTCTATGAAACTAACAGGGGGACAGTGTTGTGAAGCGCTAGATTTGTCAGGGCAGTGTGCTCCCTGCTTGCTTGCAGTAGATTATTAAATGAAGGTTGTATCACCTATTGCTGTCGGAGTTTAGTTTCCCGCTGATTTCAATCTCCATACCCTTGTCTTCGCTCCTCTGAATTCACTGCCCTCCCGAAACCTCTCCCTCCATATAAATTTTCCTACCCATATTCATGGTCACACCTCCGGACTCTCCATCTCCCATTGGCCTCTCTAATCCAGTGTTGTCCGATAGAAATCGCTGACGAGCCACAGGTGTGGCTATGGTGAGACTGTTTTAGTTAAATGTACTAATTTTAGTAGAAAAAGCCTTACACACAATATAGGTAAATGTAATTCACCTGCGTATTTACTTATCAAACACCTACCAACATTCAGTGTGAAATTTTGCAGTATTTCTCTTTCAACAAAGTCTAGGTTTTTGTCCAGCAGTTGCCAGCAGTACTTTGAATTCATCACAGACCGTACGTAGTTGCCCTCCTCAGCGCCCCATGTAAGCTGATACCAAATTTTTTTAAAAAGGTTTCCCCATCATTAGGGATTTGCACCCTGGTGGGATCCACTTCTGCCCTTCTGGCAGCCAGTAAGCCTCAGCTGACATGGTTGGGTTCCTTAAGCGCTCGGAAACGGAAATTCCCAGTGTAAGATGTCCCTGCCGCCTCAGCCCCATCCCCCTGATATGGTCGGTCTTTAAGGAGCGGGTGAAGGCTCTGCCTCTTACAAGGCTGATCAGAATTTCCCAGCAACTGTTGTGTCCAGGTCCTAGTCTTTTTCTGAGCTGTTTCAATGGACCCCCACCAGAGCTAGAGCAGGAGTCCAGCAGAACATCCAAGGCAATTCAGGCCCACAATCTTTTTATTATATAGCTATTTAGGTACAAAACTTACTTTTAGTTTTCTTCCCCATTTGGAATTGATTTTGTTTTTATCGCTTTCTTTAGATCAACTTAGGCCACATACCGTTTCCCGGTGGAGAGGCTGGGCAAGCAGCTTGCATCTGAGCCTCTGTCTACATCACTCTTGAGAATTACATTAAGGGATAATCAGCAGTGGATAGGAAAACAGTGACAGTTGTCCTTTCCTCCCTGTGCAGAAGTGGCTAGTCTCTGGCTCCCTCTGATGGCATGGCCTTTATTGTACATTCTGTGGTATAACATTGCAACACGTCTCTTAAATTTGACCCTAATGGGGGCTAGGGACACAAAATGATTTGGAGAAATTGTACTTGGTGTCAATGGGCAAGTCAGAAGTTTCCCACAGCACAATCCATACTCCAATAACCTTGATTCAGCAAAGGTTGGCTGTCTCTTTATTTGAGCTTCTGCACCCAAGGGACAAAATTAGATGTGAGAACACTGCCGGTCAGAGCAGCAGTGTGTGAAGCTTCCACATTGGAATTCCATGCAGAAATTTGGATCAATACCTCATGTTAAGACAGAGCTGCAGCAGCTCTTGTCTTCCTGCATAAAAAACAGAAATCTTCATTATGTGCCCGTGGTGCTGTTTCAATCGTAATTTTGCAGCGAACTGACGGCCTGGTTGTAGAGGATAGACTTTAGCATGGGGCAGGCCTTCCTACTAGTGGAGCAGAGAAAATGTGATGGAAAAAATTGATTAAAAAAAATAAATACTAAAATATGTCCTATTTGGAAGTTAGGTGTTACCAACACTTCTTTAAGCGCATAGTTTCTCAACTGTTTCTCCCATCCACCTTCCACCTCATTCCCTTATTTGCTTTTTCACTTCTGATTTTTGAACATTATGCAGCATTTTACTGTTGGGCCAGATTTTACTGTCAAAATAACGGTGAGGCTAACAGCGCTCACCGTTATTTACGCGCAAATGGGACAGCAACTTCAGGCGAGCGGAGATGTGCGGTTAAATGTGAAAATCCAGAAGTTTCTCTTCAAGATGCGCTGCTCCTCCGTAAGCTGTGCGAAAATAGCACCTCACAGTCTGGCTCCCCATTCGATTGTATTGAACGGCGTGAAGTTCCTGTACTAGCTCTCCATTTGCCTGGATGAGTACAGCTCCAACAACATTCAAGAAGCTCGACACCATCCAGGACAAAGCAGCCCCCTTGATTGACACCCCATCCACCACCCTAAACATTCACTCCCTTCACCACCAGCGCACCATGGCAGCAGTGTACTATCCACAGGATGTACTGCCGCAACTCACCAAGGCTTCTTAGACAGCACCTCCCAAACCCGCGACCTCTACCACCTAGAAGGACAAGGGCAGCAGGCACATGGGAACAACACCACCTGCACGTTCCCGTCCAAGTACACACCATTCTAACTTGGAAATATATCGCCGTTCCTTCATCGTCGCTGGGTCAAAATCCTGGAACTCCCTTCCTAACAGCATTGTGGGAGAACCTTCACCACACGGACTGCAGCGGTTCAAGAAGGCAGCTCACCACCACCTTCTCAAGGGCAATTAGGGATAGGCAATAAATGCCGGCCTTGCCAGCGACGCCCACATCCCATGAACGAATAAAAAAAAATATGGACTAAACTCGCTACAAAAAGTTAGGGCTTGTCTTTGCCAGTCTAAGCACCCTTTTAATGGCATTATAAGTCTTAATTAATGCCAAACAACCACTCTGGCACCGAAAATTAACTTTTACAAGTGTGGAGTCTCATTCCTTCAACTTTTAATTATTGTTGGAGATTTTTTTAAAAATTGAAATAAATTTTTTTTAACTCATCTTTTTGTCTCTTTTATCTCTCTCTTAATCCAATTTTTCTTTACCTTTCTTTATTTTGCTTTCTGTACCTAATTTGACATTGAATTCACTATTCTAACTTACACTTCCTGGTTCAGACTGCGCTGGTATGATCAATTCTTCAAACTGATTGGTTAAGGAGACACACCGTTGCTTGCCCTGTTCACATAGGTCCCAGATGCCCTGTAGAGGGTGCCACGCTGTTTGGATCTCCCGCTGACAGCAACTTGCCGTGTAAAACCTCATGGAAAGTGTATTGGCAAGTGCAAGTCTAACGAATGTTCGTTCGCCGCTTACAGTAAATTTTGGCTCTTTATCTCTTTACAGCTTTGTACAAAACCCATTCACAGGCTATCGAAACCATTAGCAGCATAGACTCTTGTCTTTTATTTTCCCCTCCTCTTTAGTTCAGTCCTGTAAAGGGGCTTGCTTATCTTCCAGTTCTGATGGAGTGTCGGCACATACAATATTAACCTATCCCGACGAGAGTGGAAAATCTGACAAGGCAGAAGCTCTTAAAGGGCTAGCTGTGCTGTTGGCATAAAAGATAAGTAATTGTTCAGAATGATGCAGTGGAGACACGGATGCAGTATTGCAGAAGGTTTGAAGATCCCGCTGCAGGAAGTGCACTGAACGAGTGTGGCCATATTTGAAGTTGAAGGGCACTCTCCAGTAAAAGTGCAGCTGCAAGTTGCATGGAGGGAGGTCACTGACTGAATTAATACAAGGAATCTTATAACACCAGGTTATAGTCCAACAGTTTTATTTGAAAATCACAAGCTTTCGGAGGCTTTCTCCTTCGTCAGGTGAAGTGTGGGATTCCTTGACGGTTACTGCATTTATAGTCAGAGAACAATACCTGGTGATTACAGATAATCTTTCCAACCAGTCAACTAGGGCCCTTGTGCTGGTTTCCAAATGGATAAAGAAATTTGTTGGTTTTACACTCCGCCCAATTTTTTTTTCCATTGACTTAAATGGAAAACAAAATCAGACGGAGTGTAAAAAGTGCTGTTGATTCGCTATCGCCCGTTTCGCACTACCGCCCGAGTCGAATTTCACCCCCATTGTCCTTTTAGTTAAAGTTTATGTTGTGTGGTCGGTGCTGAAGGATCCAGAATCATAGAAAACCTTGATAGATTCACAAGGTCAAGTAAATGTAACAGGACAGAAATGTGCAATAACAAAAATAAGGAGTTATACCGATCTTGTTAGCTCAACAGAAAAAGAGCTTGTTAGTGAAGAATTCAGCTTATTAACAGAGTTATTGATAAGGTATAAGTTTATTAGTTTCTCCTTATACAGAGTTGCATTTAACTATTGGTATAACTATGTAATGTAGAGACATGCTGATGGTCACGTCGCAAGGGTAACAGAAAGGTATAAAAAGTAGCGAATTGTAACGTGAATTTGGATTCAACGGGCTTGATCAACGTGAATATTGAGCTCTGACCTGTAACTTGTTTGATTCCACAATCATTAGATGTGACTGTAAGTACCATATGATTAAGTGTATGCTTAAGTACTATTGCATGTAGGATATACTTAATAAATTTGTGAACATTTGACTTTAACATTTCAAGAACCTTATTGATTCTGAGGAATAGACAGAAATAGGAACATAGGAACAGGAGTAGGCCATTCAGCTTCTCGAGCCCACTCTGCCATTTGATAAGATCATGGCTGATCTGTGATCTAACTCCATGGGCATCATTTTAGCACCCGCTATCGAGTGCGTTCCTGGCAGGGGGGCTCCAAAAATCAGGGAATCCCAGAGCGGGACCGAAGCCCGGCTCCAACCCGCCCACTTCCGGGTTCCCCACAGACGCGCCGGTGTGCGCGCGCAGCCCCCGCTGGTGGGAATCCCGCAGGCAATTAAAGCCAGCGGGATGCCACTTGAAAGTATTTATGTTGCTCGTTCAGGTCGTTTACAGACCTGATTGAGCTGTTTTATTAGGAGGGGTGGGATTTTACACTGAACTGAGACTGTTTCCCATACTGGGGGAAACATTCCCAGTTCAAACGGAGGTGTTGCAGCCAGCAGCCTGTGACAGCTGCAAAGGTGCATTCGATAGGTGGCCACTCCGTCACATTGGACAAAGTTTGGCCTCCACCACCCTCCTCCTAACAATCAAATTCACCGACCTGGAACTGCAACCCCGGTGTGAGGACACACTTACCTACCTTGCAGACCCCCTCAGATGTGCATCTTCCGGATGGGGGCCGCCGTAGTTGCAGTCATGACCTCCTCGGAGGGCGAACAGCATCACCATCCTCGCCGTCCATCTCTGACACGTGGAGCTCCACAACAGAGTGCTGTGACACATCTACCTGCACAGCAGGAGGGAGGGCAACCGCAGAGAGAGATGCGTCGCAGAGGGCACTACCCTCGCCACAGGGTCCACAGACCGAGGCTCAGCTTCCTGGACCTCTCTGAGCAGCAGTGCACATGGAGGCTCAGAGTCACTGGACATGTAGTCGTGGACATCTGCAGCCTCCTTAATGCTGAGCTGCTCCCGGCTGGCCCGAGCACCATCTTCTTACCTGTCGCTCTCAAGTCACCACTACCCTCAACAACTTCTCCTCCGCATCCTTCCAGGGTGCCACCGGGGATATCGCCGATGTCTCTCAGCCGTCTGCACAAAAGAGCCCTGCAAATACACCTACACCCACTCTGCAGTGACACAATGGGTGGCATCAGTTGTGGGTCTTCATAGTGATCCTCTGGAAAGGGCATTATTGCACAAACCAGACAAGATTCTCAAAGACGTGGCAGTAGTGGTGCCAGTATAATATGTAATGTGAGCTGGTCAGAAATTCACTATAAGTAAAAACCATGACAAACTCTCAAACACCCTTGTGCATCCCCTTCATGCTCACGACACATTTGCCTTACGCTGCCTACTGCACATATGTGATGCATGCCCTGTGGCTGCAACACAGGTAGTGGCAGGTTGAGTGAGGCTGACCATGAAAGAGATGCACGAGAGGATGAGTATGAGATAGAGCCATGAGATTGTATGAGGATTGGGTTGAGTGGTAGTGGCGGGATGAGTACTGGCGAGGTGAGTAAGTGCAGGTAAGATGAGGATGAGGTTTGAGTGGGTATGAGGGGTGATGTGACAGAGTAGTGTTGGCAGTGCAGAAGGAGGTGTGGGGTGGGGGCGGTGATGTGGCAGATGGAGTGTAGGGGAATGAGTAAGTGTACTCACTTTGGCTGACCTACTTAGGTCATTGGAGCGCCTCCTGCATTGTATGCAGGTGCGTGATATGTTGGTGGTGCAGGTGACCTCCTCTGCCACCTCGAGCCAGGCCTTCCTGGTGGCAGGGGCAGGCCGCTTCCTCCCGCCCGCCGGGGGGAAGATCTCTGTCCTCCCCCTCCTCCTCACCCCATCTATTAATACCTGGAGTGAGGCATCATTAAACTGGGAGCAGCCTTCCCCCTGGGCTGCTCCATGCTGTAATTTTTACTATTTGTTGCAGCATCTGTCAGTGGAGGACTGCCCCTTTAAATAGAGCTCCTCCAGCTGACAGATCTTACTGCGCATGCGCAGCCCGCCCGACGCGCAGATCAGCAGTGGGGAACCCGGAAGACCAGGTAAGTGGATCCAATTGGGCTGCGATCACGCGGATGGCTGACTAATTTCACCGGGTGCAATACCCATGCGCCCAATAGCTCCCCCGCCGCGAACCCGCAGCCCTGCTAACATCGAGCCCCATATATCTACCTTTGGCTCATATCCTTTAATACCTTTGGTTGGCAAAAAGCTATCTATCTCAGATTTAAAATTAGCAATTGAGCTAGCATCAATTGCCGTTTGCGAAAGAGAGTTCCAAACTTCTACCACTCTTTGTGTGTAGAAGTGTTTTCTAATCTCACTCCTGAAAGATCTGGCTCTAATTTTTAGACTGTGCCTCCTACTCCTGGAATCCCCAACCAGCGGAAATAGTTTCTCTCTATCCACCCTATCTGTTCCCCTTAATATTTTATAAACTTCGATCAGATCACCCCTTAACCTTAGACATTCTAGAGAATACAACCCCAATTTGTGTAATCGCTCCTCATAACTTAACCCTTGAAGTCCGGGTATCATTCTAGTAAACCTACGCTGCACTCCCTCCAAGGCCAATATGTCCTTCCGAAGGTGCAGTGCCCAGAACTGCTCACGGTACTCCAGGTGCAGTCTAACCAGGGTTTTGTATAGCTGCAGCATAACTTCTGCCCCCTTGTACTCCAGTCTTCTAGATATAAAGGCCAGCATTCCATTAGCCTTCTTGATTATTTTCTGCACCTATTCATGACACTTCAATGATCTATGTACCTGAACCCCTAAGTCCCTTTGGGCATCCACTGTTTTTAACTTTTTACCATTTAGAAAGTACCCTGTTCTATCCTTTTTTTGTCCAAAGTGGATGACCTCACATTTGCCTACATTGAATTCCATTTGCTACAGTTTTGCCCATTCACCGAATCTATCAATATCCCTTTGTAATTTTATGTTTTCATCTACACTGCTTACAATGCCACCAATCTTTGTGTCGGCAAACTTAGATATGAGACTTTCAATGCCTTCATCTAAGTCGTTAATAAATATTGTGAATAATTGAGGCCCCAAGACAAATCCCCGCGGGACTCCACTAGTCACATCCTGCCAATGTGAGTACCTACCCACTATCCCTACTCTCTGTCGCCTTTCGCTCAGCCAACTTTCTAACCAAGTCCGTACTTTTTCCTCGATTCCATGGGCTTCTATCATAAATAAATGAATCCTCTGTCAAGAAGACTGAATGACTTAAAATTATTTCCTCCATACAGGGGAGCAATGTTTGATTAAAAAGAGGTAATCAATCCCCTCTGGGGTCAATTACCTTGCTTGACTCCAAGATTTTGGGCCTTTACTAGGCATTCAGCAGGCATGGTTTCCAGTGGGCTTATCAGGTGAGGCATTGGGCAGAATTCTGGAAATAGCCCAACAACGTTCCCAGATACACCACGAGAGGTTCAATGCTTCCACTTGGTGTTGGTTGAGCACACTATCCACACCCTCAAACAGCAATTCAGAACCCTAGTCAGATTGGGGGAATTCTACAGTACAGCCTAACCAAGGTCTCCAAGATTACTGTAGCCCGCTGTGTCCTGCACAAATTTTCCTTACAAAGGGCCATAACCATGGGACGGGCAGGAGCAACTGGAGGAAGAAGACAAGCCCGACCATAAGCCAGAAGACTTGTCTGAGCAACAAAGAGTTTCATCAGCAACAGCCATCAGGCATGGTCTAATAGATTAAACATAGGAACATAGGAACTGGAGTAGGCCATTCAGCCCCTCGAGCCTGTTCTGCCATTCAATGAGATCATGGCTGATCTGTATCCTAACTCCATCCACCCGCCTTGGCTCCACATCCCTTAATACCCTTGGCTAGCAAAAATCTATCAATCTCAGATTTAAAATTATTAATTGAGCTAGCATATACTGCTTTTTGTGGGAGAGAGTTCCACACTTCTACTAACCTTTGCATTTCTCTCCTGAATGGCCAGCTCTGATTTTAAGATTATGTCCCCTTTCCTAGACTCCCCCACCAGCGGAGAAAGTTTCTCTCTATCTACCCTATCAATTCCTTTCAAAATCCTAAAAACCTCAATCATTCACCCCTTAACCTTCTATAACTCAGGCATTACAAGTCTAATTTATGTAATCTCTCCTCATAATTTAACCCTTGGAGCTCTGGTAACATTCTGGTGAATCCACGCTGCACTCCTTCCAAAGCCAATATATCCTTTCGAAGGTGCAGTGCCCAGAACAGTACACGGCACTCGAGATGCAGTCTAACCAAGGCTTTGTATAGCTGGAGCAAAACTTCCTCCCCTTTATATTCTAGCCCTCTAGTTATAAAGGCTAAAATTCCATTAGCCTTTTGGATTATATTTTGTACCTGACTCGTATATTTTAGTAATCTGTGTACACAGACCCCTAAATCTCTTTGGATCTCCACTGTTCCTAGCTTTTCACCATTTAAAAAATACTCGGATCTATCCTTTTTTGGTCCAAAATAGGTGATCTCACACTTACCTGTGTTGAAATCCATCTGCCACAGTTTTGCCCACTCACTTAATCTATCAATGTCTCTTTGTAATTTTATGCTCCCGCATACAATACTTACTATGCCACCAATCTTTGTGACATCGGCAAGTTTGGATACATAGCTCTCTATTATGTTATCTAAGTCATTAATAAATTTAGTGAATAGTTGAGGCCCCTGCACAGACCCTTGTGGGACACCAGTAGTCACTTCCTTCCAATTCGAGTACATACCCATAATCCCTACTCTGTCTTCTACCGCCTAACCAATCTCCTATCCAGGTCAATAAATTTGCCTTCAATTCCATGAGCTTTAATTTTAGCTAACAGTCTCTTATGTGGAACCTTATCGAATGCCTTCTGGAAGTCCATATAAACTACATTTTTTTTATTCATTCATGGGATGTGAGCATGCTGGCAAGGCCAGCATTTATTGCCCATCACTAACTGCCCTTGAGAAAGTGGTGGTGAGCCGCCTTCTTGAACTGCTGCAGTCCATGTGGTGAAGGTACTCCCACAGTGCTGTTAGGTAGGGAGTTCCAGGATTTTAACCCAGAGACGATGAAGGAACGGCGATATATTTCCAATGAGAGCAGGTCACTGGGCAGCAGTGTGTTTGCTGAAGCCCTACATTATGGGCTGTCGCAATCTGATTCCCCAACGTGCTGGATCCAGACAAGACAGATTATTGTAGATTCGCGCCCAAAATCTTAAGAGCCTCAGTCAAAGCATTAGTGATAGAAGGTATGCCTGAGCTTAGTACCTCGGCTTCACTGCAGAGGGCCCTGGAGTGGCCACGGTTCCATGATGATCAGCTGCTTGGTCAGGCAGTTGTGCAGAAGCACTGCACTATAGGATGTGGGCTCCTCCAAACAATTCAAAACACCGCAGGTTGCTTAATATTCTCAAATGGCTGCATGAGCTGTAATTGTTATGTTCATTTAACAACTTTAAATGAAAAGTAATGCAGGTTTTTTGATGATAATGATGTGTTTTTTAATTCGATTTATATATCTAGACTAGGCTACTTACAAAATAAGTTGCAGTCAATATTAGAATGAAACCTGGAGTAATTTAAATTGGTCCCTTTTAATATTACAGTAATCTTTCCAGCTTTAGGTTTAAAAAAAACATTGGTGCACTTTACTTATCAGGAGATGCAAAGCAACAAAACAAACCATCTCCTCAAGCCTCAGGCATTCTTTCAGTTATAACTTTTACCCGCTTTAAAAGAACAAATATCATTCAACATCACAAATGGCATACCTTCCATTTCACTGCAGCATTTACTTTGAGATAAGTCTGAAAAGAGCCTACCTCTAAAGAAATGATTTATATATATTGTTTCTCTTTTAAGCCTTCATTGCTACCAACTGTGCCACCTTGAGCCAGGAAAACAGGACATTGTGGCCACACAATTGTCCGTGTCTGCAGTCAATGTCACTCTGTAAACAAGCACAGGGGATCATATTTACAAATTAAAGACAACAAAAGAAAATATCACATGCCGATGGAACTTTTTTTATTAAAAGGGTGGTGGAAGAAAGAAACTTTGGTGGGTTTCAAGAAGAAATTAGACAGTTTCTTGTCTGGGATTCAGAGTTATTAGAAATGCATCAAGGGAATACTATGGATAGGTGGGCTAGATGGCTGAAACTCTGACTATGTAACTAATGGGAGGACAGTCAGTCTCATCTTCTAAGAGACACAAGTTCCATAAAGTGCTTTATCTAGAATTCAAGCCAGGAACTGGCAAAACTTACCCAATGAGGATACCTGAGTCTGCATGTCACTCAAGGCTGTTATTTGAACTATGGAAGAAATACCTGATCTAGCACTGAAGTAGAGCCATATCCCATCTCTCAGAAACATCTTAAAGCTCTACACGTTACTTTGAAATTCAGTGATTGTGTTATGTAGACGCAAGGTCCCTCAAATATCAGTTCTATATTTTTATGCTGGTGTTGATTGAGGGAGAAATGCTGACCAGACACCAAGGCTTTTGTGTCGATACCAACGAATTTATGCTTAAAAACGGGGTGGTAGTGAGATGAAAATCGCATGGGAACAAGAAATGGTGACTTGCTGCTGGTTGCCCAGTTTCAGCATCAACCATCCTTCACTTTCTATGTACTTCCTCAGCTCCCCATTTATGTACCCACCACTGCCACTCACCCCAATCCTGATGCAACGTGATTTATCTGTGTGATAGTCACCCTCTAATGCATCTGTTTCATTGTTCAGCCTCACCCAAAGCAATGCACACATAGGGTGAAAACATCACCTTCAGTCACTCACAGGCCTGTTCTTTCTTCCCTTGTAGGAGAAAAGAATTGAAAATGCAAGGGAGAGGAGCAGAACTGGCGGTGGTCCACTGCATATAGTGCAGCTGACAGATGTGGAGGAGGAGACGATGGAAATAAGTGGGACAGTTGCATGCCTATCCATCGGAGATAGAGAGACTAGGAACCCGCAGATGGTTGGTGACAGAACTTTAACATCTTTCACACACATGATGAATTGATTTTATCAATGAGTGAACTGTGCCACACCTCAGTATGGTCATTGGAAAGATTGTTACTTTTCTGCTGAATAATTCATATCACTTTCTGTTGTCTTCCAGGGCCTTCACGACTTCAGCAGCAATCAGGGGAAATGGAAGACACTGATTCCTCACAGGAGCTCATTCCTTCTGAGGTTGCACCGTCACAGGATGTACAGTAATCCACCAGCGCAGATACTCAGTTAGACAGAGAGTTGGGTTGTCAGCTGTCGATTCACCACTCACAAGTGTGAACGAGCAGACACTGGTGGAAGGGGCAGCTATGAAGAGTCCATGCTGGTGGGGGTGCACTCCTCTCCAAGCTCTGCTCAGCTGGACACAGATGCTGAACGCCGGAGGCTATTGTTGCGAATGAGAATGATCGAGGTACAGCTGCACCTTTGCGAGGTACCAGAAAATGTGCCACGCACACACTCCACAATAGCGGATAGGATGGAGGAGTCCAACTCCACCCCTACTGGATTGTTGTCACAGGTAAGTGCGAGAATGTCTGCAATGGAGAGAGTGGCAGCCTCCATTGAGCTTCAGGCATGGCTCTCAGAAGAATCTATGCAGGACATGACAACGGCCATGCAGACTCTGGATGTCAACATGTCCGCTGCCTTAAACAGGATGACAGATACCTGATTCATGGCCTTACAACACGGCACATCTGCTCGCCGACCTGCTGTCCAGCAGAGTGTTGGGAGTGATTTTACGCTGGCCCGGGAGAGGGATGATGGCAAAAAGGGACATGCAAGTGGGGACTCCAATCAAAGCGCTCCCACATCTCACCCATTGCCTCTCCTCAACCAGTACCTGCAATGCTGCCTCCTCTCCTGATGGCTGAGTCTGCCCCTGCAGAGGTGCAGGTGGAGCAGTCTTTGGCAGGGCCATCAAGGGCTCCAAAACCCAGAGGTCATGGGCCAAGAGCATCTCTTCAGTCAGGGCAGGGACCTGAGCAATCTTCCATTACCTCTGCTGAAGCCACTGGAGATACACCACGTAGAAGCGGCAGAAAGCGAAAGAGTAAACAATTGCAGTTCACCAAGGGAATGCACAAGGGTCATGTTTCTCTTTTTTTTTGTTATGCCACATTAAATGTAATCATTATCACAACTACCACGTCTTAGCCATTACTGCGTCCCGTCTGTGAAGTTTCCCTTTCATTTGCTTCATCATGAATGCCAAGACATGACGACACCCATTCGGCGGGTGCACAATAGGTGCATGCATGGTTGAAGGACTTTAGTGCAAAGTGAGGGAGGGAACTACAGGCCAGTTAGCCGGACATCAATCGTCGGGAAAATGCTGGAATCCATTATGAAGGAAGTGGTAACAGGGCACTTAGAAAATCATAATATGATTATAGACAGAGTCAACATGGTTTTATGAAAAGGAAATCGTATTTAACAAATTTATTAGAATTCTTTGAGGATGTAACTAGCAAGGTAGATAAAGGGGAACCAGTGGATGTAGTATATTTGGATTTCTAAAAGACATTCGATAAAGTGCTACATAAAAGGTTGTTACACAAGATAAGGGCTCATGGAGTTGGTGGTAATATATTGGTATGGAAAGAGGACTGGTTAACGGACAGAAAACAGAGAGTAGGGATAAACACGTCATTTTCAGGTTGGCAGGCTGTAACTGGTGGGGTGTTGCAAGGATCAGTGCTTGGGCTCAGCTATTTACAATCTATATTAATGACTTATAAGAAGGGACCAAGTGACCAAGTTTGCTGACGATACAAAGCTAGGTGGGAAAGTAAGCTGTGAGGAGGACACAAAGGGCCCGATATTAGGAGGGCGGCGGGTTGGCAGCGGGGTTCGACTGGGCGATTTGATTGAAGCTACTTACCTTTGCTTCCGGGTTTCGCACTGGAAAGCTGCGCAGCGGGCGGACTTTGCATGCGCAGCATAGGCTGTCAGCTGGAGGAGCCCTATTTAAAGGGGCAGTCCTCCACTGACTGATGCTGCAGAAAATAGGAAAAATTACAGCATGGAGCAGGCCAGGGGGAAGGCCACTCCCAGGTTTAATGATGCCTCATCCAGGTCTTATTGGATGGGGTGAGGAGGATGGGGAGGACAGAGATCTTCTCCCCGGCGGGCGGGAGGAAGCAGCCTGCCTCTGCCACCAAGAAGGCCTGGCTCGAGGTGGCAGAGGAGGTCACCAGCACCACCAACATATCACGCACCTGCATACAGTGCAGGAGGCGCTTCAATCACCTAAGTAGGTCAGCCAAAGTGAGTACACTTACTCATTCCCCTACACTCCGTCTGCCACATCACCGTCCCCACCCCACATCTCCTTCTGCACTGCCAACACTACTCTATCACATCACTCCTCAATCACATCACTCCTCACACCCACTCAAAGCTCATCCTCATCTTACCTGCACTTACTCACCTCGCCAGTACTCATTCGGCCACTACCACTCAACCCAATCCTCATACAATCTCATGGCTCTATCTCATACTCACCCTCTCATGCATCTCTTTCACGGTCAGCCTCACTCAACCTGACACTACCTGTGCTGCAGCCACAGGGCATGCATCACATATGTGCAGTAGGAAGCGTAAGGCAAATGTGTCGTGAGCATGAAGGGGATGCACAAAGGTGTTTGAGGGTTTGTCATGGTTTTTACTTATATTTAATTTCTGATCAACTCACATTACATATTATATTGTCACCACTACTGCCACGTCTTTGCGAATCTTGTCTGGTTTGTGCAATAATGCCCTTTCCAGAGGATCACTATGAAGACCCACAACTGATGCCACCCATTGTGTCACTGCAGAGTGGGTGTCGGTGTATTTGAAGGGATCTTTTGTGCAGACGACTGAGACATGACGGCGATGTCCCCGGTGGCATCCTGGAAGGATCCAGAGGAGAAGTTGTTGAGGGCAGTGGTGACTTTGAGAGCGACAGGTAAGAAGATGGTGCTCGGGCCAGCCAGGAGCAGCTCGGCATGAAGGAGGCTGCAGATGTCCATGACTACATGTCGAGTGACTCTGAGCCTCCATGTGGACTGCTGCTCAGAGAGGTCCAGGAAGCTGAGCCTCGGTCTGTAAACCCTGTGGCGAGGGTAGTGCCTTCTGCGATGCATCTCTCTCTGCCATTGCGCTCCCTCATGCTGTGCAGGTGGATGTGTCACAGCACTGTGTTGAGGAGCTCCATGTGTCAGAGGTGGACGGTGTGGCCGGCAAAGCTGGTGATGCTGTTCGCCCTCCGAGGAGGTCATGACTGCAGCTACGGCGGCCCCCATCCGGAAGATGTACATTTGAGGGGGTCCGCAAGGTAGGTAAATGTGTCTGGACACCGGGGTAAGTGTGTAAGTTGGTGAATTTGATTGTTAGGAGGAGGGTGGTGGAGGCCAAACTTTGTCCAAAGTGACAGAGTAGCCTCCTGCAATAAGTGAGGGTCTCCCCCACATCTGTCAAATGGACCTTTGCAGCTGCCACAGGCTGATGGCTGCAACACGTCCATTTCAACTAGGAGTGTTTCCCCCAGTACGGGAAACAGTCTCAGTTGACTTGAAATTCCCACCCCTCCTAAAATATCAGGTCAATCAGGTCTGTAAACGACCTGAAGTACCTAGTTAAATACTTTAAGTGGCATCCCGCCGGCTTTAATTGCCGGCTGGAGTCCCGCATACGGGGGCTGCGCGCGCATGGAAGCGCGTCACTGGGGAACCCAGAAGTGGGCGGGTTGGAGCCAGGCTCCGGACCCGCCCCGGGAATCCCCGATTTTCGGAGCCCCCCCCGCCATGAACGCACCCGCTCGGGGGTGCGAAAATCAAGCCCAAAGAGTCTGCAAAGGGATATAGACAGGTTAAGGGAACGGGCAAGAAGGTGATAGATGGAGTATAATGTGGGAAAATGTGAGGTTATTCACTTTGGTAGGAAGAATGGAAAAGTAGAATATTTTTTAAATGGTGAGAAACTACTAAATGTTGGTGTTCAGACAGATCTGGGTGTCCTCGTACAAGAAACACAGAAAGTTAGCATGCATCTACAGCAAGCAATTAGGAAGGCAAATGGCATGTTGGCCTTTATTGCAAGAGGGTTGGAGTGCAAGAGTAAGGAAGTTTTGCTGCAATTGTACAAGGCTTTGGTGAGACCACACCTGGAGTACTGTGTACAGTTTTGGTTTTCTTATCTAAGGAAGGATATACTTGCCTTCGAGGCGGTCCAACAAAGGTTCACTAGATTGATTCCTGGGATGAGAGGGTTAACCTATGATGAGAGATTGAGTAAAATGGGCCTATATTCTCTGGAGTTTAAAAGAATGAGAGGTGATCTCATTGAAACATATAAGATTCTGAAGGGGCTTGACAGGCTGAGAGGTTGTTTCCCCTGGCTGGACAGTCTAGAACTAGGGTGCATAGTCTCGGGATAAGGGGTCAGCCATTGAGATGAGGAGGAATTTCTTCACTCAGAGGGTTGTGAATCTTTGAAATTCTCTACCCCAGAGGTCTGTGGATGCTGAGTTATTGAGTGTATTCAAGGCTAAGATAGATAGATTTTTCGACTCTATGGGATTGAGCGGGAAAGTGAAGTTGAGGTTGAAGATCAGCCATGATTTTACTGAATGGCGGAGCCGGCTCCAGGGGCCATCTGGCCTACTCCTGCTCCTATTTCTTATGTGCAGGAAGCAGCACACGACGATTATTCTGGACACCCTCGCTGGTGAGTACTGAAGGGCTCCCCCAGATTTATTTATCTAGGTACCTGAAGCGCATCTTCAACATGCCTATGGCTTGTTCAATAACACACCTAGTGGTGATGTGGCTCTGGTTGTACCGCTGGTGTGCCTCGTTGGTGGGATTTCTCACAGGTGTGATGAGCCACGTCTGCAGGGGGTATGTATCCCTTGTCTCCAAGGAGCTAGTCCTTATGTCTGTCTCCTGTCTGGAAGAGGTCTGGAATGTTGGACTTGCGCAAAAATGAATGAATCATGATAGCTGCCAGGGAATCTGGCGCACGCCTGCAGAAATCTCTTCCGGTGGTCGCACACCACATGTGCATTGATAGAGTGATAGCCCCTTTGGTTTATAAACACTCCTTGCTGATGTGGAGGTCCTTGGACTGCTACATGTGTGCAATTGATTGCGCCCTGTACCCGTGGGAAGCCAGTCAGAGAGATGAAACCCACTGCCCTCTCAGTCTGGCTGATGTCAACATGGGGGAGGTTTACGTACGTCCTGGCAAACAAGCCATTATACACCTATCTTATACACTTATGTGCAGACGACTGAGACACCCTGGAGATAGAAACATAGAAAATAGGAGCAAGAGTAGGCCATTCAGCCCTTTGGGCCTGCTCCGCCATTCAAAAAGATCATGGCTGATCGTCTAACTCAGTACCCTGTTCCCGCTTTTCCCCCTTGTCCCTTGATCCCTTTCGTATTAAGAAATATATATTTATCTCCTCCTTGAATATATCTAATGACTTGGCCTCCACTGCCTTCTGTGGTAGAGAATTCCACAGGTTCACCACCCTCTGAGTGACGAAATTTCTCCTCATCTCGGTTCTAAATGGCATACCCCGTATCCTGAGACTGTGACCCCTGGTTCTGGACTCCCCAGCCATCGGGAACATCCTCCCTGCATCTAGTCTGTCTAGTCCTGTTAGAATTTTATATGTTTCAATGAGATCACCTCTCATTCTTCTTAACTCGAGTGAATATAGGCCTAGTCGACCCAATCTCTCCTCATACGTCAGTCCTGCCATCCCAGGAATCAGTCTGGTAAATCTTCGTTGCACTCCCTCCATGGCAAGGATATCCTTCCTCAGATAAAGAGACCAAAACTGCACACAATACTCCAGATGTGGACTCACCAAGGCCCTGTATAACTGCAGTAAGACATCCCTGCTCCTGTACTAGGAGCAGGGATGTCTTACTGCAGTTATAAAGGAGTAGGGGGCACAGTCTAAAAATTAGAGCCAGACCTTTCAGGAGTAAGATTAGAAAACATTTCTACACACAAAGGGTGTAGAAGTTTGGAACTCTCTTCCGCAAACGGCAATTGATGCTAGCTCAATTGCTAAATTTAAATCTGAGATAGATAGCTTTTTGGCAACCAAAGGTATTAAGGGATATGGACCAAAGGCAGGTAGATGGAGTTAGATCACAGATCAGCCATGATCTTATCAAATGGCGGAGCAGGCTCGAGGGGCTGAATGGCCTACTCCTGTTCCTATATTCCTATGTACTCAAATCCTCTTGCAATGAAGGCCGACATACCATTCGCCTTCCTAACTGCCTGCTGCACCTGAATGCTCGCTTTCAGCGACTGGTGTACAAGGACACCCAGGTCTCGTTGCACCTCCCCTTCTCCCAATCTATCACCATTCAGATAATAATCTTGCCTTTCTGTTTTTACAACCAAAGTGGATAACCTCACTTTTATCCACGTTATACTGCATCTGCCATGTTCTTGCCCACTCACCCAACTTGTTTAAATCACATTGGAACCTCTTTGCATCCTCCTCACAGCTCACATTCCACCCCAGTTTTATGTCGTGTTACCGGTGGTGCCCTAGAAGGATCTGGAGGCGAAGAAATTGAGGGCAGTTGTAACTTTAACCGTGATGGGCAATGCATGGCCACCAGGTCCAGGAGGTAGCAGCTCTTCCTGATGGAAGCTGCAGACATCTGCAACCCACCTGCCAGCTTAATCTCAGCCTGCGTAGGCCCTGCTTCTCAGAGGTCCAGATTGCTCAGCCTGTGCCTGTATGACCTCTCACATAGGTAGTGCCTCCTCCTCCTCCGTTGGTCCCTCTCTGCTCTTCTCCAGGTCCTTGTTGAGCACCTCTATCTTGTGCACGTGCAGATCCCAGAACTGCACGATAGTGATGTGCCTCCTCCTCAGATGTACTGTGGAATACATCCATTGCGCTCCCCATCCTGATGTTATCAGTTTGAGGGGCTCCAAAATGTTGGTAAATGTGCATGAACACAAGAATTCTCAGTCTCAGCAAAGAACTTTCAGTCTAAACACAAAGAACACCCAGCCAAACATCTGCCTGAGAGAACTGAATGTCCAGCTGCAATACCTCACCTTTTATTGAGATGTCTCAATCACTTTTTTAAAGGGCCAAATGAGATTCAGTTGCATCTCCCCTCCGTTTCAATGGCATGTTTCAGAAGCCACGGGAGACAGGTTCAGGAGAAGTTAAATCTGTTTCTGTTGCAGAATCCACAAAAAGTTAAGTATCTCTTGTGTTTAAAGTACCTAAATTGCCCCTTTAACTATCGGCCTGCTAGCTTTAAGTAGGGACGGGATCTCTGCGTTTCTGTTGCACGCGCGCATCCTGACGTGCCTGTGTAAATCCCGCACGTGGGCGCGTTGGAGCCGGGATGCGGTCCCCCTCCAAAAATCAACTGTTTTTACTGCCCACCCACCCGTTATTGGGAGTTAAAATTACTCCCTACAGCTATTTCTCTCTCCACAGATGCTGCCTGATCTGCTAAGTGTTTCCAGCATTTTCTGTTTTTATATTAAACACTACATACGTTTATTGCAAACTAGTTTTATGACACAACACTAACTTTACCCCTTGCTACCTTTGCTTTACTTGACAACTGTGATATTTATAAAACACTGAGATGAAATGACTTTAAAAAAACACTGTAAGAGCCAAAGAAGGTTACATCACTGAAGGAGGCCATTCAGCCCATCATGTCCATGCTGGATCTTTGCTACAGCAATCCAAAATTAATCCCATTGCTCCATTCTCTCCCCATAGCCCTGTAACTTCCTCTGCTTCAAACATTTATTCAGTTTCTTACTTAAAGGATGCAATGGCCTCTGCCTCAACCACTGTGGCAAAGCATTCCATGCTTCAGTAATCCTCTGTGTAAAGAAATTTCTTCTCACCTCTCTCCTCATTCTCTTAGTTACAATTTTAAATTGATGATCCCTCATCACTGACTCCCCAACCAAAGGGAATAACGTTACCCTAATCACTCTATCAAAACCCTTAATAATTTTAAAAACTGCTATTAAATCTGCTCTTTGTTTTCTCTGCTCCAGTGGAAATACCAATTTGCCTGAATTTTTCTAACAAGCCTCTTATGTGACACCTTATCAAACACTTCCTGAATATTCATATATATCACATCTATTCCATTCCCTTTATCTATCCAATCAGTCACTTCTTCAAAAAAACTTGTCCCGATCTTTTAACAAATCTGTGCTGGCTGTCCTTAATTAACCAATGCATTTCGAAATGGTCACTAATTTTATCTGAAATTATGAATTTTAAGAATTTGACCACAGCTGACGTTAGACTAACTGGACTATAGTTCCCTGGTTTATCCTTCTCTACTTTACTGAACAAAAATGTTACGTTATCTACTCTCCAGTTCAATAGCATAATTTGCATATTTTAGGAGGATTGAAAAATTGTGGCCAGAGCCTCTACTACCTCCTGTCTTCTTTTAATAGCCCAGGTGCATTCCATCAGACCCAATGACTTATCCATCTTAAGTTTTGCTAAGATTTCAGAACCAATTCCTCTTCTACAGTTCTCCCTAACAAATGTTCCATATCCTTCTCTACCATCATTTTAAAAAGCCAATTTATCATACTTGTTTCATACTTCTGCCGTGCCTTCATCCTCTACAATTGGACTCCTTCCTTCAGTCTGGACTGGTCCTACCCTCATTTTAACTATTCTTTTACCTTTTATATGGTTATAAAAGCCCGTACTATTTCCTTTATAATATGCTTGCATTTTTTCTTATTCCATTATAGCCCTTCTAATCTCACTTTTCACTTTCCCTCTACAGTTTTTATTATTCCTCATGATTATCTTAGCCCAAATTTTATCATGTCCCTCCCTTTAAAGTTTCACTTTTGCTTTACTCTCACTATTTATCCACAGAATGCTATTTATGATGCACCTCTTTTGCACCTTGCTGGAATATATTTATTTTGTACTGGTGATGAAGGGTCCCAACCAAAATATTTATCTTTCAGTTGCTGACTGCCTGCTGTGCATTTCAAACTTTTTATTTCAGATTTCCAGCATTGATGGTTTTCCTTTCTATCTCTGACTTGCAATAGCCTGACTGCATTCCGTTTGAAGTTATCTTTATAATTTACACCAAAGGCCTTAAAAATAAAAGTTGGTAAATTTGACATCGTGTCATTTTGAGTCAGCATCATAAAGCCTAAGAGTGAATTGAGAATTAATATTTGAATTTATGACCAATATCCTCAGTGGGTTGAACTTTAAAGGCTTATGGATGTGCAGCTAAATGAAATCAGTTGGGTATATGTAGGATAGCATACGAATCCTAAATAAATATTAGTCTGCAAGGAGCTGTAAAACTATACAAGCTCATTGTCCTCCTTATCATGCAGTTCCTGTTGGATTTTAAATATTTTTAAGCAATCTTTTTGATGGTTTCATGGGTGAAAGAGGAGAAATATCAACCAAGATTCCACTCCTGATTATTATCCAGTGACTATTTCAAAGTGCACATATCTAGATGTCAGGTGAAGAAAGGATTGGCCTCAGCCATGTAGCGCCCTCTTTTCCCCCCCTCTCCCCATAGTTGAAAGCCTGTCAGCTTTACTATCTAGCCTCACAGATGAAGAATGGTCACTTGGAAAGGGTACTAGAGAGCTACTGGTGCCTGGGGAATCACACCTCATCATGAATCTGTGCCTCCAGGGGAGAAAATTGAAAAACAAAATAAAGAAAAATGACAGCTACATTGCACAAAACACAAATTCAAAGGAAAACTAATAAAATGAGCATAATTTCATTTTGTACACTATACAGCATTTTACTACAAATTAACTGGCATCAGGTAAACCTCCATGCTAATTAATTAGTAATAAAATGTTATACAATTTGCATCCTCTGCCTTAGTATTGCCTACATATATCAGCACAGATCACAACGGCAACATACCTACCAGAACACTCTAAGTGAAGGAAAAAGGGTCTACCCAGATATGCAGTTAAAACATAGGAACACTGAAAAAATAACGGCATGTGAATGACGCATGCCATTATTAATGTGAAAATCGGCCGGCAAGTTCAGGGGATGGAGAGATACGCCGTGACTTGCGAATCTCCAGAACTTCCTGGTCGATTTATGCTGCTCTGCCATTTACTTTGCACAAACAGCATCTCGCCTTTAGCCTCCCTGTTATTTTTAAGAACTTGCTCGATTTGCATATTAATTACCCATTAAACTCACCATAGAAAGTTAAGTCTACTATTAATAGCGTAAGCAACCTGTTAACAACATGACAATTGTTCATGACTGCCAATCAACCTCTCTGGCCCAGAAAGTGAACAATTATAACTGCGGAGTTTCATTCCTTCAGGTAGTGAATTGTTGGGAGACATTTTTTTTCTTATTTTCCTTTCTGTTTCTTTTTCTCTCTTAATCCAATCGTTATTTCCCTCTCTTTACGTACCTGATTTGACTCTAATTACCCTCCTTCTCAGTGATAAGACAGTTGATCCCACCACTTACTAAGGTCCCAGATGTCCTGTTGCCCCATTATCAGCTCACACTTCTAGCAAGTTAGGGTGCAAAAAATGTTTGAGCTGAAGGGTGCAGGAAAATGTCTAACTAATGGCATGCGCCGTGAGATGTCCCGCTCCAGCAAGTTCCAGCCCTTAAATCTTCAACAAAAAGAAAATCAGTTACTTAAATTTACTTTCTTACACAATAAAGTAAGTATAAAATAATATATTAAAAATACAATATGAGCACTATAAGCAGAATAAACATTTGTTTCAAAATCTGTAGCAGGCATCCCCACAGGATCAACCTTTGATAGTAGTGACACTCAGAATTATCCCCTCAATTCTGCTAAACTGAACTTCAGATAAGTTATAACAGGAGTAGGCCATTCAGCCCCTCTAGCCTGTTCCACCATTCAATTAGATCATGGTTGATCTATACCTGAGCTCTATTTACCTGCTGTTGTTCTATACTCCTTGATACCCGTACCTAACAAAAATCTATCAATCTCAGTCGTGAAAATGTCAATTGACCCAGTATCCACAGCCTTTTGGGAGAAGAGTGTTCCAGATTTCCACTACCTCTTGTGCTCTAATTTTAAGATTATGCCCCCTTGTTCCGGACTCCCCTGCCCGAGGAAATAGTTTCTCTATGTCTACACTATTGAATCCCTTTATCATTTTAAAGGCCTCGATTAGATCTCCCTTAACCGTCTAAACTCAACGGAATACAAAACAAGTTTATGTAAGCTGTCCTCGTAAGTTAACCCTTCAAGACCTGGTATCATTCTAGTGAAACTGCACGATTCCCTGCCTGTCCAAGAAGCTCTGATTGGCTATGTCTCTAAATTGCACTGAGGAGCATAGCAGTTTGTGCGCCAGTATAGTTCAGAAATCAAAGTCTGAGTCAACCTGCCTGCTTTAATACATACTTCAATCCAAAACAGAAAATATCATTGTGCAGTTGGTAGCACCATTGTGCAGATGGTAGTTCGACAGCACCTCCCAAACCCGCGACCTCTACCACCTAGAAGGACAAGGGCAGCAGGCACATGGAAACAACACCACCTGCACGCTCCCCTCCAAGTCACACACCATCCGACTTGGAAATATATCACCATTCCTTCATCGTCGCTGGGTCAAAATCTTGGAACTCCCTACCTAACAGCACTGTGCAAGAACCTTCACCACACGGACTGCAGCGGTTCAAGAAGGTGGCTCACCACCACCTTCTCAAGGGCAATTAGGGATGGGCAATAAAGGCTGGCGTCGCCAGAGATGCCCACATCTCATGAACGAATAAAAAAATAGAGCAAGCTGCTGAAAATTCCCTACTCAAAGCATAAATTTATCTTTTCTCTCTTCAGATGCTGACAGACCATCCCAGCAAATTTTGTTTTTATTTCAGCATTGCATTACAATTATAACACAGCAAATTGCTGAAAAATCACACAGTTAAGAGCTCCAATCTCATCACATTTCACCAAAAGATGTCTTGTTACAGAAAGGGGATAAATCTTGGAACAGCTATATATCATTTGAGTCATGTACAAGAACCTCATTGCTTCTTTGTGATGCAATGATGAGGTAAATTTTCATCTTCAACGCCTGGGCAGTAATCTGGTCGAGCGGATCGCCCACCCTTTATAGAACCCGCCTGATTTTCATTCCATTGAAATCAACGGATTGAAATGTTTGTGGTTTCTATAAAGGGCGAGCAATCAGCTCCGCCAGATTACCATCCATGGGGTGAAGACGAAAATCTACCCCAATGTGTTTTGATATGAATTGTTTGCCAAAGACTTTGACAAAGGCAGTGTCCCATCCAAGCAGTCTAAATATATCGAACTCATCTTCTCTGACTGCTACCCAAGGCAGAAAAATATATAGTGCAAAAACCATACCAGTGTTCAAATCATTATGTTAAATTAAAAACTCTTGCACTTAAAGCATCAAAATAGATTTCAGGGCAAGAGATACACTTAACCAAATATTAATGTTATGTTCTGTATTAATTAAACAAAAAGTAAAATATGTTTTTATAGACTGCACACTCCTCAAGTAGAAGGATATCAATATTGGAGAATGGAGCAACACCAAGCATATCATAGGTTAAGCATATCATAGATTACTGGCAGAATGTAGTTCTTTTACATTGCTCCCTCAAAGTACCTCAAATGAAATTTAATAAAGTGACAATTTTTTCCCACACCAGTCATCTTTCTTTTTGTTCATTATGACAGGGTATGGCCAAAGTTGAGTTGGGCTCATGAGTGGCAAGTAACATTCCCGCCAGACAAGTGCCAGGCAATGACCATCTCCAACAAGAGAGAGTCTAACCACCTCCCCTTGACATTCAACGGCATTACCATCGCCGAATCCCCCACCATCAACATCCTGGGGGTCACCATTGACCAAAAACTTAACTGGACCAGCCATATAAATACTGTGGCTACAAGAGCAGGTCAGAGGCTGGGTATTCTGTGGCGAGTGACTCACCTCCTGACTCCCCAAAGCCTTTCCACCATCTACAAGGCACAAGTCAGGAGTGTGATGGAACACTCTCCACTTGCCTGGATGAGTGCAGTTCCAACAACACTCAAGAAGCTCGACACCATCCAGGACAAAGCAGCCCGCTGCACTGCAGCAACTCGCCAAGGCTTCTTCGACAGCACGTCCCAAACCCGCGACCTCTACCACCTAGAAGGACAATTGCAGCAGGCACATGGGAACAACACCACCTGCTCGTTCCCCTCCAAGTCACACACCATCCCGACTTGGAAATATATCGCCATTCCTTCATCGTCGCTGGGTCAAAATCCTGGAACTCCCTTCCTAACAGCACTGTGGGAGAACCTTCACCACATGGACTGGAGCGGTTCAAGAAGGTGGCTCATCACCACCTTTTCAAGGGCAATTAGGGATGGGCAATAAATGCTGGCCTCGCCATCGATGCCCACATCCCATGAACGAATAAAAAAAAAGTTGACTATAATCAGGACATGCATCTCACAACATTGAGTGACAGCAAAAAAAAAACTGGAAGATTTAAGATGATTGCCAAAGGGGTAATTCCAGAGACCTGCCCTGGCCTACCAGTAATGGTTATCTATGCATCTGAATGTTTTAATACAAAGTGCAGAGTTCTACCTGAGGAATCCAGGCACTTTTATGTTGTGGATCTATACCGTCTGGGCTGGGACTACCCAGACAAATGTCAGTTCAGATTTTGAGTGATCAGAGAGAAGAGTTTTTCTTTACACCTGTTGGAGCTGGATTTGAACCCAGGTCCTGGAGCTGCACAAAGACTGCCCAAATTCATCACACTGCCCAATATCCTATGGCTGCCGATCACAGGGGCATCCTCTTGATGAAAATGCGCATGGCAAACATTTTTTTGTACATAGACACAGAGCACAATGCCTTCATTATAACAGATGATATTATGGGGTCATTTGATAGAGGTGTTTAAAATAATGAAGGGATAACAACAACAATCTGCATTTATACAGCACCTTTAACATAGAAAAATGTCCTATGGTGCTTCATAGAGATGTACTGAAATTAAAACGGGATGGGACAGAGTAGATGGAACCACAGTGTTTCCAGTGATTAAGGGATCTAGAACAAGGGGAGATAGCTATTAGATTAAATGTAGGAGATTTAAGACATGGGATTAGAACTACTTGTGTGGAGGATAATCACCAACATAGACTGGTTGGGCTGAATGACCTATTTCTGTTGTAATGTTTGTGGCAAGTAACATTCGCGCCAGACAAGTGCCAGGCAATGTCCATATCCAACAAGAGAGAGTCTAACAACTTCCCCTTGACATTCAACGGTATTACCATCGCCGAATCCCCCACCATCAACATCCTGGGGGTCACCATTGACCAGAAACTTAACTGGACCAGCCATATAAATATTGTGGCTACAAGAGCAGGTCAGAGGCTGGGTATTCTGCGGCGAGTAACTCACCTCCTGACTCCCCAAAGCCTTTCCACCATCTACAAGGCACAAGTCAGGAGTGTGATGGAATACTCTCCATTTGCCTGGATGAGTGCAGCTCCAACAACACTCAAGAAGCTTGACACCATCCAGGACAAAGCAGCGCGCTTGATTGGTACCCCATCCACCACCCTAAACATTCACTCCCTTCACCACCGGCACACTGTGGCTGCAGTGTGTACCATCTACAGGATGCACTGCAGCAACTCGCCAAGGCTTCTTCGACAGCACCACCCAAACCCGCGACCTCTATCAGCTAGAAGGACAAGGGCAGCAGGCACATGGGAACAACACCACCTGCATGTTCCCCTTCAAGTCACACACCATCCCCACTTGGAAATATATCGCCGTTCCTTCATCGTCTCTGGGTCAAAATCCTGGAACTCCCTTCCTAACAGCACTGTGGGAGAACCTTCACCACACGGACTGCAGCGGTTCAAGAAGGAGGCTCACCACCACCTTTTCAAGGGCAATTAGGGATGGGCAATAAATGCTGGCCTTGCCAGCGACGCCCACATCCCATGAACTAATAAAAAAAAATTTCTATGCAATTCTTTGTAACATCAAAAAAGATTGCTAGCTTGCTCACACACGCCATTATCTTGATGAAACTGACACAAGAGCTCTCCTGGGTTTTCTTCCTGGACAAACACAAAATGTTTGTCAAACACTTTCTTAAGCACAAAAACAGCCCTTATCCCTTAAGAAGAAATGCAAAGCCAAAGGACCTAATAATGTTTAGAAATGTTATAGAAATAAATTGCTTTGGAAATAGCTCATATTTCTTCTTCTGTAGCAATTCCAGTTGATAGACTTGACGTTTACTGCCACTTCTTCAGAATTTGTAATATAAATCATGTCATATGTTAATTATGCAGTAGCAGAGCTATGTATCTATAAAATATAATTAAGCATGGAATCTTCAGCAATCGACCTTACTTCTAATTTACTGCAAGTACAACCTTTTAAGTAATCACAATTCAAAAGCAACATAACAGAGATACTTTTTCAAATCTTCCACAATTTTTATTGAGAATAGAGAGAACCAAGAAGTAAGAATATTCAGCCTGACATCAGAAAATTGCTCTGCAAAAACTAATCATAAATGATTTCTATAATTACAAATAGACTGAACGAATCTGATGAAACACGTTGAATATTTCTCCAGTACTTCTTGAGGCATTTAAATGAACTTACATTAATGCGGCATCATATGACACTCTCAGAAACATCCAAAAGCGTTGTCCATAAGTGTTGAACTATTCTGCAGTCTCTGATGTTATGTAGTCAAACATGACAGCCATTTTGTGCACAGCAAAGTCCCACAAACAGCAATGGGGTGAATGACCAATCTGTTGCTGGTGGTATTGGTTGCGGGAAGAATGTTGGTCAGGACACCAGGAAAATTCCTCGCCCATCTTCTAATAGTGCCATGGGATTTTTATTTTCCTCTAAACCACCTGAACAGGCAGACCTAGGGCATCGGTTTAATATATCCTCCAAGGGATAACACCTCTGACAATATATCACTCCCTCAGTTCTGCACCAAAGTTTCAGCCTGGTACATATGCTTGGAATGGGGCTTGAGCTCACAAATTTCTTACTCAGAGAATAGAGAGCTATAAACCGAGCCAGGCCGCCCTATTCCATGTATCAGATTCCTACAACAACTTACTGTTATCCACTGTTTCCTTCCCCAATATCACCATTACCCACTTCCCATATATATATACTTAGACAGCCCAAAAAGATGTTTACATGAGCCAATGTAAAGGGTATTACGTTCAATCACTGGCTGTATAGCAACATATGGTAAAACATTCCATGTTATAATAATATCTGTATTTAAACAAAAAGTTAACTTCCCCTTTTGTTTTTCTAGTGTTTGTGAATCGACGTCTTCGTGTTGTCAATTCAACAACTTTTGGAAACAATCTTTCACTATCCACCATTGCAATTTGGAGATTTAGAGGCTTTTATAGGGCAAACAACTGTCCATCCCCATGAGAACATCAGGAGTCTTCAGTTGTGGGAACATATTTAACAGTAATCTACTGCTGAAGAACAACTGGTAAATTTTCAACCATGTAACATGTCCAGCATCAACAGTACGTGAAATTATGTATTCTCACCCACATATTTTTGTTTGAACTGGAATTACACAACTTGAGTTTTCGATAATACTAGTACACTTAGAAATAACCAAAATTTATGTTATTGGGGCAAGGGGGATATTCTTCATTTTAAAATGGTGCAGTCCACCAGCGCTATAACAACAGCAACAATGCGCTTTTGTACAGCATCTTTTACGCACAAAACATCTCAAAACACTTTACAGAAGAGTAACAAGAGAAACAGAGCATCAAGTGAGGGGAGGGAAATTAGGGATGATTGACGGCTTTGGAGAAAAGGTGGACTGTGAGAGTAAAACATTATAAAGTCATACTTATGCCAGATATGTTTATCATGATGGACTCGAGTCAAAATAGTTCAAGTTATTGTTTTGATTATCAGTCAGAATTTATAATACAAAACAGTTGTAAATGAAGTACTGATATATGTAGGAGCATGATGTCGTAATACTGTTGAGATTCTCCCACATTGTTGCATGGTACAATGTGTGTAACAACTCTTTTTTGCAATGCATTACATTAGTGCCTTGTTCTGAAGGGGCATATTGGAAATAGACACAAGTGCGACACTAACATTGGGGGGAATAGTTGATTTGCTGCAATTGGCACAAGTCAAGCACCCTCTCATAAATATCTTAATAACAGAATAGACAGTATAAAACAGCACCACATGACTGGAACAGATATATCTAGAAAGGAAAAGAGTGTTAATAGGTTCAAATCTACATATAAAGCAGAATTGAAAAAAATATCATGCAAGAAGGAAGAATACACTGGAGAAATAAGTGAGAGAAAGAACCATCTTTTGATTCAAGGACAAGATAAATATTACAGATAAAGTAAACTTACTAAACTTACGATGTATAATAAGACAATTACAGCCTTATTTTGTATTTGTAAACGCGTACAAAATATCAAGAAAAAAAGTTTTTCTGCTTAATATTTGCAATGCGAAAATTGTTCCATTCACTACTGCAAGAATGCGTGCACAGTAAAAGAGTGACAACATCTCAGAGCTGTGAGGAAGGTAGCTACTTTAGAGAGTCGAGCTCAGGCAACGGAGGCCAATCTAATTTCATAATACTCAATTTAATCATATTAATGTACACCTTGATGTTTCCAGTCTGCAGACTGAAAAGACATTGTCAATTGGATAGAACAGGCATATACTCTCCAACAACAAACTCAGAAATGGTGGTAAAAGTGTTAAAGGTCCAACATCTATCCCGTGTAGCTGACAGGTCCCTGGTCTGCTGCTGCATAATCAGATGTTGAAATCTCTTTCGGGTCACTGTGCCACTGGAAGTATGGGGGGTGGGACTTCCTCCTGCTAGAGGGTTCCAGCATTGTCGCCTCTGATTCTACCTCTGATTCCCAGAGTAAGGTCCATTCTAATGACTCAGGACACCAAATGCAGGTCCACGGCAGGCCTGATGGGCAGAGTGCACTTAGACGCGCTCCCCCTGTTCCACGCCCAGGCAATGGGGAAAGAGTGGGGGGGGGGGGAATATCAGGACCAATTTGAGAGTCCATGAGTAAGGCCTCAGATAAGACAGCTATTGAAGTAAGGGAATCCATGTAACCCCTGGATTCTTAGGTGAGAAGCTACCTTGAAGATCCTGGGTTGTAGGTATTGGTACTCTTTGTGTATCACTTGACAGCAAAAGTTAGCATCCAAGGTTGATAACAGCTAACCAGTCTCTTGACATTCTTCATGCATAATAGGTGATTATACTGAATGTTTTTTTTTGCAGATGTTTGTTCAGGTCCTGACGTCATTGAATCTTAACCGTTTCTTCCTCCTGTGAATACAACTGTAAGGAATCTGACAACACCAGGTTACAGTCCAACAGTTTTATTTGAAAATCAAAAGCTTTCAGAGCTTACCTCCTTCGTCAGGTGAGTGAGTGAAGGGTTCTAAAATCGCATAGCATATATTAGGCTGGGAGACGGTCACAGCAATCAAAGGTGTCGTTGGTGTTCAGACAGGTTAGCCACGGAAAACATTACATCCCAGTATACTGAATACACAATGGGTCAGATTACACAAACAAAGAGAGAAAGAGACCCGAAAGGCAGAGAGAGAGAATGTCCAGTTGTATTAAAAACAGATAACTTTTTTTTCCCGCTGGTGGGGTTACGTGTAGCGTGACATGAACCCAAGATCCCGGTTGAGGCTGTCCTCATGGGTGCGGAACTTGGCAATCAATTTCTGCTCGACGATTTTGCGTTGTCGTGTGTCTCGAAGGCCGCCTTGGAGAACGCTTACCCGAAGATCGGTGGCTGAATGTCCTTGACTGCTGAAGCGTTCCCCGACTGGGAGGGAACCCTCTTGTCTGGCGATTGTTGCGCGGTGTCCATTCATCCGTTGTCGCAGTGTCTGCCTGGTCTCGCCAATGTACCATGCTCCGGGGCATCCTTTCCTGCAACGTATGAGGTAGACAACGTTGGCCGAGTCACAGGAGTATGAACCATTTACCTGGTGGGTGGTGTCCTCTCGTGTGATGGTGGTATCTGTGTAGATGATCTGACATGTCTTGCAGAGGTTGCCGTGGCAGGGTTGTGTGGTGTCGTGGACGCTATTCTCCTGAAAGCTGGGTAATTTGCTGCGAACAATGGACTGTTTGAGGTTGGGTGGCTGTTTGAAGGCGAGTAGTGGAGGCGTGGGGATGGCCTTAGCAAGGTATTCGTCGTCATCGATGACATGTTGATGGCTGCGGAGAGCATGGCGTAGTTTCTCCGCTCCGGGGAAGTACTGGACGACGAAGGATACTCTGTTGGTTGCGTCCTGTGTTTGTCTTCTGAGGTGGTCTATGCGATTCTTCGCTGTGGCCCGTCGGAATTGTTGATCAACGAGTCGAGCGTCATATCCCGTTCTTCCGAGGGCATCTTTCAGCGTCTGTAGGTGTCCATCGCGTTCCTCCTCGTCTGAGCAGATCTTGTGTATTCGCAGGGCCTGTCCATAGGGGATGGCCTCTTTGACGTGGTTAGGGTGGAAGCTGGAAAAGTGGAGCATCGTGAGGTTGTCCGTGGGCTTGTGGTAGAGTGAGGTGCTGAGGCGCCAGTATTTGATGGAGATTCGTGTGTCCAAGAAAGAAACTGATTCTGAGGAGTAGTCCATGGTGAGTTTGATGGTGGGATGGAACTTGTTAATGTTATCGGGTAGTCTCTTCAGTGATTCTTCGCCGTGGGTCCATAGGAAGAAAATGTCGTCGATGTATCTGGTGTATAGCGTTGGTTGGAGGTCCTGTGCAGAGAAGAAGTCGTGCTCGAACTTGTGCATGAAAATGTTGGCGTATTGGGGTGCGAATTTGGTCCCCATGGCTGTTCCGTGTGTTTGGGTAAAGAACTGGTTATCGAAGGTGAAGACATTGTGATCCAGGATGAAGCGGATGAGTTATAGGATGGCGTCTGGAGATTGGCTGTTGTTGGTGTTGAGTACTGAGGCTGTTGCAGCGATGCTGTCATCGTGGGCGATACTGGTGTAGAGTGCCGAGACATCCATCGTGGTGAGAAGTGTTCCTGGTTCAACTGGTCCGTGGGTGCTGAGTTTTTGTAGGAAGTCTGTCGTGTCGCGACAGAAGCTGGGGGTTCCCTGTACGATGGGTTTCAGGATGCCCTCGACGTATCCAGAGAGGTTCTCACACAGGGTTCCGTTGCCTGATACGATAGGACGCCCAGGTGTGTTGGCTTTGTGTATCTTTGGGAGGCAGTAGAAGTCTCCCACGCGGGGAGTACGTGGGATGAGAGCGCATAAGATGCTTTGAAGGTCTGGATCGAAGGTCTTGATCAGTTTGTTGAGCTGGTGGGTGTGTTCTTTGGTCGGATCTGCGGGTAACCGTCTGTAGTGTTCCTGGTTGTCCAGTTGTTGGTATGCTTCTTTGCAATAGTCCATTCTGTTCTGTATGACGATGGCTCCTCCTTTGTCCGTTGGTTTGATGACGATGTTGCGGTTGGTCTTGAGAGCGTCGATGGCGTTGCGTTGTGCTCGGATGACATTCATAAGAACATAAGAAATAGGAGCAGGAGTAGGCCAATCGGCCCCTCGAGCCTGCACCGCCATTCAATAAGATCATGGCTGATCTGATCCTAAACTCAAATCTAAATTCATGTCCAATTTCCTGCCCACTCCCCGTAACCCCTAATTCCCTTTCCTTCTAGGAAACCGTCTATTTCTGTTTTAAATTTATTTAATGATGTAGCTTCCACGGCTTCCTGGGGCAGCAAATTCCACAGACCTACTACCCTCTGAGTGAAGATGTTTCTCCTCATCTCAATTTTGAAAGAGCAGCCCCTTATTCTAAGATTATGCCCCCTAGTTCTAGTTTCACCCATCCTTGGGAACATCCTTACCGCATCCACCCGATCAAGCCCCTTCACAATCTTATATGTTTCAATAAGATCGCCTCTCATTCTTCTGAACTCCAACGAGTAGAGTCCCAATCTACTCAACCTCTCCTCATATGTCCGCCCCCTCATCCCCGGGATTAACTGAGTGAACCTTCTTTGTACTGCCTCGAGAGCAAGTATGTCTTTTCTTAAGTACGGATACCAAAACTGTATGCAGTATTCCAGGTGCGGTCTCACCAATACCTTATATAACTGCAGCAATACCTCCCTGTTTTTATATTCTATCCCCCTAGCAATAAAAGCCAACATTCCGTTGGTCTTCTTGATCACCTGCTGCACCTGCATACTAACTTTTTGATTTTCTTTTCTTGCACTAGGACCCCCAGATCCCTTTGTACTGCAGTACTTTCCAGTTTCTCGCCAATAAGATAATGACTTGCTCTCTGAACTGGACTGTCTTGTGAGTGCGGCTGATGAATCTGGCGTTGACGCATCTCCTGACAGCTTGAGCATACATGTCAAGCTTAGGGCAGCGACCCTCCGGAGGAGTCCAGTTTGACTCTTTCTACTTCAGTTGCTGTACCGCGAATCCCTCTGTCTGCTGTTCCGGATCATTGATTGTCTCATTGGGTTCGCTGCTGAAATCTTGGGATTTGTGGAAGAATTCCCGGAGCCGCATTCTCCTGATGAATTCCTCTGTGTCCGCCGCGAGACCGATGGGGTCCATTTTGGTGGTGGGGCAGAAATTGAGCCCTCGGCTGAGAACTTCGATTTCGTCTGGTTGAAGGGTGTGGTCGGACAAATTGACGATAGACTTCCCTGTGGTTGCAACCGTGGTACCGGGAGAGGTTTGGTTGATGCTGGTGGTGATGCCGAGTTGCTCAAGCTTCCTGCTCTTGGTTTTCATGTCGGCGGCGTAGTTCCGTTGCCTCGTCTGGTTGGCGGTGTCTCGTAGCTGGTCTGCTGTGTCCTGAGTACAGGTTGCGAGTATGGACTCTATCTTGGTTTCGAGGTTGCGGCGTCTGCTGTAGAGTTGGTGTACGAGATGGTTGCGGAGTGTGCGAGAGGTACGACGGCAGAGTCTCTCAGCGTAATCTGAGTTGTATGTCGACTTGAGTGGGTTCGTGATCTGTAGTCCTTTCAGGATCTTGTCTGCTTCGGGATATGACGCTCGACTTGTCCATCAACAGTTCCGACGGGCCACAGCAAAGAATCGCATAGACCTCCTCAGAAGACAAACACAGGACGCAACCAACAGAGTACCCTTCGTCGTCCAGTACTTCCCCGGAGCAGAGAAACTACGCCATCCTCTCCGCAGCCTTCAACATGTCATCGATGACGACGAACACCTCGCTAAGGCCATCCCCATGCCTCCACTACTCACCTTCAAACAGCCACCCAACCTCAAACAGACCATCGTTCACAACAAATTACCCAGCTTTCAGGAGAACAGCGTCCACGACACCACACAACCCTGCCACGGCAACCTCTGCAAGACATGCCAGATCATCGACACAGATACCACCATCACACGAGAGGACACCACCCACCAGGTACATGGTTCATACTCCTGTGACTCGGCCAACGTTGTCTACCTCATACGTTGCAGGAAAGGATGCCCCGGAGCATGGTACATTGGCGAGACCATGCAGACACTGCGACAACGGATGAACGGACACCACGCAACAATCGCCAGACAGGAGGGTTCCCTCCCAGTCGGGGAACGTTTCAGCAGTCAAGGACATTCAGCCACCGATCTTCGGGTAAGCGTTCTCCAAGGTGGCCTTCGAGACACACGACAGCGCAAAATTGTCGAGCAGAAATTGATAGCCAAGTTCCGCACCCGAGGACGGCCTCAACTGGGATCTTGGGTTCATGTCACGCCACATGTAACCCCACCAGCGGGAAAAAAAAGTTATCTGTTTTTAATACAACTGGACATTCTCTCTCTCTCTCTCTGCCTTTCGGGTCTCTTTCTCTCTTTGTCTGTGTAATCTGACCCATTGTGTATTCAGTATACTGGGATGTAATGTTTTCCGTGGCTAACCTGTCTGAACACCAACGACACCTTGATTGCTGTGACCGTCTCCCAGCCTAATATATGCTGTGCGATTTTAGAACCCTTCACTCACTCACCTGACAAAGGAGGTAAGCTCCAAAAGCTTGTGATTTTCAAATAAAACTGTTGGACTATAACCTGGTGTTGTAAGATTCCTTACATTTGTCCACCCCAGTCCATCACCGGCAACTCCACATGCTGTAAATACAACGAAACAGGAATGCAACCTGAAGCTCTTCAAGCCTTGACACACCTCCTCAAGAACAGGTTAATAGACTGATAACCTTTGTAACATAAGCAATACCAGGATTTCCGGGGGATATGAAGAAAAAACTGCACATGCTGAAAATCTGAAACTTAAAAAAAAGAAAATAACAGAAATGCACAGCATGTTGGTTGACATCTCAAAGAGAAAAATGGGATGTTTCAGGTGTAGTCTTCATTAAAACAGGGATTTCCTGGACTTGTATTGAGAGAAATTCCATCCTACAGTGCAGCAGCAGGAGGCCATTTCATTCTACTTTGCAGGCAGGCAGAATGCAGTCGGGATTCTCAATACAAGGGACAAACATGCTAAAGGACATCCACATGGGGTTGTTATGACAGAGACTGAAAGCGAATGGTAAATCAATATACTGTACCAATTATTTTAAAGAATGTGGCACTATTTTATTGGTAAAGAAATTTACATATTTTCCATTATAAAATTGTATTCAAGTAAAGCAAACCCCACAATGAGGAATATTTAAAAACACACAGGAAATGTCTCCACAGATGTTGCAGTCAATATTTTTTCTCTGGATATCATGCAAGAAAGCTGTCTTGGTCCCTAAAAGATTAAATTGTTAACTTGCAAACTTAGGTGTTAGACTTGACTCAGTTGTTCGCACACTTGCCTGAGTCAGACGGTCATAGGTTGAAGCCCCACTCCAGAAACTTGAGCACATAACGCAGGCTGATATTTCAGTGCAATACTGAAGGAATGCTACACTGTCGGATGTGTCATCTTTCAAATGAGATAATAAACCGTGGCCCTAAGTGGTTGTAAAAGATCCCACGGTACCAGTGGACAAATGTAAGGAATCTTACAACACCAGGTTATAGTCCAACAAATTTATTTTAAAATCACAAGCTTTCGGAGATTATCTCCTTCGTCAGATGAATGATTGAAAAGGTTCTCAAATCGCATATCTTATACTATGTTGGGACAGCATCACACCAATCAAAAGGTGTCGTTGTTATTCAAACAGGCCAGTCACGGAGAACAGCACGTCCCAGTACACTAGATATACATTGTGTCTATTACACAGGCAGGCAGAAAGAAACTCAAAATGGCAGAGAGAGAGAGAGAGAATTTTAAAAAACATATAATTTTTTTTCCCCCCTTTTTGCTGGTGGGGTTACGTGTAGCGTGACATGAACCCAAGATCCCGGTTGAGGCCGTCCTCATGGGTGCGGAACTTGGCTATCAACTTCTGCTCGACGATTTTGCGTTGTCGTGTGTCTCGAAGGCCGCCTTGGAGAACGCTTACCCTAAGATCGGTGGCTGAATGTCCTTGACTGCTAAAGTGTTCCCCGACTGGGAGGGAACCCTCCTGTTTGGCGATTGTTGCGCGGTGTCCGTTCATCCGTTGTCGCAGTGTCTGCATGGTCTCGCCAATGTACCATGGTCCGGGGCATCCTTTCCTGCAACGTATGAGGTAAACAACGTTGGCCGAGTCACAGGAGTATGAACCATGTACCTGGTGGGTGGTGTCCTCTCGTGTGATGGTGGTATCCGTGTCGATGATCTGGCATGTCTTGCAGAGGTTGCCGTGGCAGGGTTGTGTGGTGTCGTGGACGCTGTTCTCCTGAAAACTGGGTAACTTGCTGCGAACGATGGTCTGTTTGAGGTTGGGTGGCTGTTTAAAGGCGAGCAGTGGAGGCGTGGGGATGGCCTTAGCGAGGTGTTCGTCGTCATCGATGACATGTTGAAGGCTGCGGAGAACATGGTGTAGTTTCTCCGCTCCAGGGAAGTACTGGACGACGAAGGGTACTCTGTTGGTTGCGTCCCGTGTTTGTCTTCTGAGGAGGTCTATGCGATTCTTTGCTGTGGCCCGTCGGAACTGTCGATCGACAAGTCGAGCGTCATATCCCGTTCTTACGAGGGCGTCTTTCAGCGTCTGTAGGTGTCCATCGCGTTCCTCCTCGTCTGAGCAGATCCTGTGTATTCGTAGGGCCTGTCCATAGGGGATGGCCTCTTTGACGTGGTTGGGGTGGAAGCTGGAAAAGTGGAGCATCGTGAGGTTGTCCGTGGGCTTGCGGTAGAGTGAGGTGCTGAGGTGCCCGTCTTTGATGGAGATTTGTGTGTCCAAGAAAGAAACCGATTCTGAGGAGTTGTCCATGGTGAGTTTGATGGTGGGATGGAACTTGTTGATGTTATCGTGTAGTCTCTTCAGTGATTCTTCGTTGTGGGTCCATAGGAAGAACCAGTGGAAGAAGAGCAGGGAGCTCTCCTGGTGTTCTGGCCAATATTTATCCCTAAACCAACATCACTAAAACAGAATATCAGGTCATTTATCTCACTACTGAGTGTAGGACCTTGCTGTGGACAAATTGGTTGCACAAGTATTTAATGAAGTATTTGGGATGTCCAGAGGACGTGAAAGGTGCTAAATAATTTTTTTTTGTTTCTTAAATAATCCCAAACTGTAGCACTGTATGGAAGCTTCTTTCGAGTGCTTATTAACCATACTTAAAAGTGCACAAATGATATGATTCACAGGATCCTCCCCCAAGAAGAGAATGTTGACAATTCTACTCATTCATCTTTTATCAAGTTAATCTGGACGCAACAGGTATGAAGAGATTATACTTGATCCAAAATAAAAACAGAAAATGCTGGAGAAGCTCAGCAAGTGAGGCAGCATCTGTGGGAAAGTCATGCTTGACCAACCTTACTGAATTCATTGAAGAAGTAATGGAAAGAGTAGACAAGGGCAATGTATATATATGTAATATATTTGGATTTCCAAAAGGCCTTCGTTACGATGCTGCATTGTAGATGGCTAAGGTCAGAGCATGTGGAGTCAGAGGACAGGTTGCAAAATGGATAGCAAGCTGGCTACAAAACAGAAAACAGAGAGCAGGGGTTAAGGGTAGCTACTCAGAGTGGCAAAAGGTGGGAAGTGGTGTTCAACAGGGATCGGTGCTGGGACCACTGTTGTTCACAATTTACATTAACAATTTGGATTCAGGAATTGGAAGTACAATCTCAAAATTTGCAGACGACACCAAATTGGGGGGGGGGGGCGGCGGTGGTGAGGTTAATACAAAGGAAGAATGCATCAAAATGCAAGAGGACATTAATAAACTTGCAGAATGGGCATGTAATTGACAAATGAATTTCAATATAGGTAAGTGTGAGGTGGTGCACTTTGGTAGGAAGAATAAGGAGGCCACATACTGTTTGGATAATAAGTCTAAACGGGATAGAGGAGCAAAGGGATCTAGGGGAACAGAAACACAAATCACTAAATGTAGCGACGCAGGTTAATAAGGCCATAAAAAAGGCAAATCAAGCACTGGAGTTCATTTCTAGAGAGATAGAATTGAAAAGGAAAGAAGTTATATTAAACTTATATGGAACCTTGGTTAGACCACACTTGGAGCATTGTGCATAGTTCTAATCTCCATATTATAGAAAGGATGTAGAGGCAATGGAGAGAGTGCAAAAATGATTCACAAGGATGATACCAGAACTGAGAGGATATCCTTATCAGGAAAGGATGAACAAGCTGGGGCTCTTTTCTCTAGAAAAGAGAAGGCTGAGAGGTGACCTAATAGAGGTCTTTAAGATAATGATAGGATTTAATAGGGTAGACATAGAGAAAATATTTCCACTTGTGAGGGAGTCCAAAACGAGAGGTCAGAAATATGAAAGAGCCACTAATAAATCTAATAGAGAATTTAGGAGAAACTTCTTTACCTAAAGAGTGGTAGAATGTGGAACATGCTACCACAAGGAGTAGTTGAGGCAAATACCATAGATGCATTTAAAGGGAAGTTAGATAAACATGGGGGAAGAAAGGAATAGAAGGGCATCCTGATAGGGTTAGATGAAGCAGGGAGGGAGGAGGCTCTTGTGGAGCATAAACGCCAGCATTGACCAGTTGGGCCAAATGGCCTGTTCCTGTGCTGTGGTTTCGATGTAACTCGATGTAAGATGTATTGATAGTCATTTTGGGCCTCAGCTGTAACTAGGCTGGAACAAGTTTTCCATGTGAGTAGACTTGGCCCCGCCCCTCTCTATCTCTGTAATCTCCTCCGCCCTACAACCCTCCGAGATCTCTGTGCTCCTCCAATTGCAACCGTCCCTTCAGCTGTCTAAGCCCTAAGCTCTGGAATTCCCTCCCATTGCCTCTCTGCCTCTCTCTCCTCCTTTAAGATGCTCTTTAAAACTTAACTCTTTGAACAAACTTTGTGTCACCTGTCCTAATACCTCCTCATGTGGCTCGGTGTCAAATTTTGTTTGATAACGCTCCTGTGAAGCACCTTGGGATGTTTTCCTATGCTAAAGGCGCTATATAAATGCAAATTGTTATTGTTGTAGACTTCTTTCAAGTCAGTTTGGAGTTTTGTAAAAGAAATTGACTGACTCGCTTCAAATCTGAACTGATTTAAAAGAAAATTAATGATAACACAATGAAATGTAATAACTGCCAGCAAGAACAATGAATAAATTCGGTGCATGAAGCTCTTTAGAAAGTTGTCACAGAGTGAGGGGAGGGCATCCACCAGCCACGAATACAGCACTATTTCCTTTCAAAGTTGATTTATCTTGAGCAAGAGAGGGCAATGGAAATTGTGATACATTAAGTGGTTAAAAGAAATATACTGGGGGTAATTTTAACGCCCAGGAGCGTTAGGGTGCACCCACGCAACTGGAACATGGAAGTCCCGTCCCCACTTAAAGCCGGTGGGCCAATAGTTAAAGGGGCAATTTAGGTACTTTAAACATTTGGGATACTTAACTTTTAGTGGATTCTGCAATAGAAACAGATTTAATTTCTCCTGAACGTGTCTCCCTTGGCTTCTGAAACACGCCATTCAAACAGAGGTGAGATGTAATCGAATCTCATTTCACCCTTTAAACCATCTCAATAATGTGGAGATGCCGGTGATGGACTGGGGTTGACAATTGTAAACAATTTTACAACACCAAGTTATAGTCCAACAAATTTATTTTAAATTTCACAAGCTTTCGGAGGCTTCCTCCTTCCTCAGGTGAACGGTGTGGAAATAAAATTTTCAAATCCTTCGCATTTGTAAATCACAGAACAATGCCTGGTGATTACTGCCCGTTGCCAAGGCAATCATAGTGAGCAGACAGAGAGGTGTCACCTAAAAGGCCACCGAATATACAAACCCCCCCAAAAAAAAGAGAGAAGGAAGACAGTCAATGACCCGTTATATTAAAAACAGATAACATTTGTTCGCTGGTGGGGTTACGTGTAGTGTGACATGAACCCAAGATCCCGGTTGAGGCCGTCCTCATGGGTGCGGAAAATGGCTATCAATTTCTGCTCGACGATTTTGCGTTGTCGTGTGTCTCGAAGGCCGCCTTGGAGTATGCTTACCCGAAGGTCGGTGGCTGAATGTCCATGACTGCTGAAGTGTTCCCCGACAGGGAGAGAACTCTCCTGTCCACATCTCAATAAAAGGTGAGGTATTGCAGCTGGTCACTCAGTTCTCTCAGTCAAACGTTTGGCTGGGTGTTCTTTGTGTTTAGACTGAAAGTTCTTTCCTGAGACTGAGAATTCTTGTGTTCACACAAATTTACCGACATTTTGGAACCCGTCAAACTGATAACATCAGGATGGGGAGCGCAATGGATGTATTCCACAGTACATCTGAGGAAAAGGCATATCACCATCCGCGGCAGGCACGTTGTGCAGTTCTGGGATCTGCAGGTGCAAAAGATAGAGGTGTGCAACAAGGACCTGGAGAAGAGCAGAGAGGGGACCAACGGAGGGGTCAGCATCGCAGGAGGCATTACCCACGTGAGAGGTTATACAGGAACAGGTTAAGCTTCCTGGACCTCTCTGAGGAGCAGTACCTATGCAGGCTGAGATTGAACTGGCAAGTGGTCGCAGAAATCTACAGCCTCTTTCAAGAAGAGCTGCTCCCTCCTGGACCTGGTGGCCACACACTGCCAACCGCAGTTAAAGTTACAAATGCCCTCATTTTCTTTGCCTCCGGATCCTTCCAGGGCACCTTCAAATGTTGGTGACATCTCCAGGGTGTTTCAGTCGTCAGCACATAAGTGTATACGACAGGTGACGGACGGCTTGTTTTCCAGGGCATTCGACAACGTCAACTTCCCCCGCAATCTGAGGTCCTCAACATGAGCCAGGACTGTTCATAAACCAAAAGGGCTATCACTCCATCAATGCGTAGCTGGTGTGCAACCACTACAAGAGATTTCGGCAGTCATACGCCAGATTCACTGGCAGCTGTCATGATTCATTCATTCTGCGCGAGTCCAACATTCCAGCCCTCTTCCAGAAAGGAAACAGACTTAAGGGCTGGCTCCTTAGAGACAAGGGATACCCCCTGCAGACGTGGCTCATGACACCTGTGACAAACCCCACCAACGAGGCACAGCAGCAATACAACCAGTACCCCATCACCACCAGGTGTGCTAATGAGCAAGCCACAGGCATGTTGAAGATGCGCTTCAGGTGCCTGGATAGATCTGGGAGAGCCTTTCAGTACTCACCCTCGAGAGTGTCCAGAATAATCGTCGTGTGCTACCTCCTGCACAACATAGCACAGCAGAGAGGATTACAGGTGGAGGAGCTCGAATGTACACATCAAGTATCCTCTGCTGGCTCCAAGGTTGAAGAGGATGCGAAGGACGAAGATCACGAAGAGGAAAATGATGATGGAAAATCCATTGCCAGAGAAGCTGCGCACATTGCTGCCCAATGACTTGGATGAAGGGACTGAATGTATGGTTGCTAAATTTGCTAATGACACAAAGGTAGGTAGGAAAGTAAGTTGTGAAGAGGACAGAAGGAGTCGGCAAAGGGATATAGATAGGTTAAGTGAGGGGGCAAAAATTTGGCAGATTGAGTATAATGTGGGAAAATGTGAACTTGTCCACTTTGGCAGGAGGAATAGAAAAGCAGTATATTATTTAAATAGAGAGAGATTGCAGAACTCTGACGTACAGAGGGATCTGGGTGTCCTAGTACATGAATCACGAAAAGTTAGTATGCAGGTACAGCAAGTGATTAGGAAGGCAAATGGAATGTTGTCATTTATTGCAAGGGGAATGGAATATAAAAGTAGAGGTGTTTTGCACAGTTGTACAGGGCATTGGTGAGACCACATCCAGAATACTGTGTGCAGTTTTGGTCTCCTTATTTAAGGACACAATTGCTTTAGAGGCGTTCAGAGAAGATTCACTCGACTGATTCCTTGGATGAGGGGGTTATCTTATGAGGAAAGGTTGGACAAGTTGGGCCTGTATACACTGGAGTTTAGAAGAATGAGAGGTGATCTTATTGAAACATATAAGATCCTGAGGGGTCTCGAAGGAGTAGATGCTGAAAGGATGTTTCCCCTTGTGGGAGAGACTAGAACTAGGGAACCACAGTTTAAAAATAAGGGGTTCCCATTTAAGAAGGAGATGAGGAGAATTTTTTTCTCTCAGAGTCGTGAGTCTGTGGAACTCCTTTCCCCAGAGAGCGGTGGAGGCAGGGTCATTGAATATTTTTAAAGCTGAGTTAGATAGATTCCTGATTAACAAGGGAGTCAAAGGTTATAGTAGGTAGACGGGAAAGTAGGGTTGATCAGCCATCATCTTATCAAACAGCCATCATCTTATCAAACAGCAGAGCAGGCTCGTGGGGCCGAGTGGCCTACTCCTGCACTTAATTCGTATGTACGTATGATGCCAGGGATGCTCTCATAGCTAACAGTTTCTCATAATGAGATGTGCAATGTGAAGAATTTGACCTACTCAGGCCACCTGGAACAACCACCCCCCCACCCCGCCCCTTTGCACAAAACAGTCCTTCAACCATGCAGGTACCCATTGCACACCCACCCAATTGGTGTTGTGATATCCTGACATTCATGATGAAGTAAATGAAAGGGCAACTTCACAGACGGGTCTTAATAATGGCCAAGACTTGGTAGTGGTGATAATGATTAAATTTAATGTGGCATAACAAAAAAATATATAAATGAACAACATGACATTTCGTCGAACACCCTTGTGCACACCCTTGATGAACTACAATTGTTTAACTTTTTGCTTTCTGTCGCTACCAGGTGGTGCATCATCTGTGGCTTCAGCAGAGGTAGTGGAAGGTTGCTTGGAGACCTGCCCTGACTGCTGAGATGCCCTCTGGGTCTTGAAGCCAGTGAGGGCCCCGCCAAAGACTGCTCCACCTACACCTGTGCAGGGGCAGACTCGGCTATCAGAAGACGATGCAGCATTACAGGTACTGGTTGGGGGGGGGGCAACAGGTGAGATGTGGTAGCACTTTGAGTGGAGTCCCCACTTCTGTGTCCCCTTTCGCCATCATCCCTCTTCCGGGCCAGCGCAATATCGCTCCCACCACTCTGCTGGAAGCAGGTCGGTGAACAGATGTTGTAAGGCCACGGATCAGGTACCTGTCATTCTGTTTAAGGCGGCAGACATGTTGGTATCTAGAGGCTGTTGTCATGGCCTGCATAAACTCATTTGAGAGCTATGCTTGAAGCTCAATGGAGGCTGCCACTCTCTCCATTGCAGACATTCTTGCACTTACCTGTGACAACAATCCACTAGGGATGGAGTTCGACTCCTCCATCCTCTCCACTATTTTGGAGAGTGTGTGTGGCACATTTTACAGTAGCTTGCAAATGTGCAGCTGCACCTCAATCATTCTCCTTCTCAACCATGGCTCCTGTGGTTCAGCATCTGTGTCCAGCTGAGCAGAGCTTGGAGAGGAGTGAAACCCCCCGACATGGTCTCTCCACAGCTGCCTGCTCGAGCACAGTTGTAAGTAGTGAATGAATTGATGACAATCCAACCATCTGTCTAACAGGACCAACCGAAGTGAGAGTATCTGTGCTGGTGCATTGCTCTATGTCCTGTGATGGTGCAACCTCAGAAAGAATGAGCTCCTCTGAGGAATCGATGTCTTCCATTTCCCCTGATTGTTCTTGAAGTCGTGAAGACCCTGGGAAACAACAGAAAGCAATATGAATTATTCAGCGGAAAAGTAACAATCTTTCCAACGACCATACTGAGGTCTCACTCATTGATAAAATTAATTCATCATGTGCGTGAAAGATGTTAAAGTTCTATCACCAGCCATCTGCAGGTTCCTAGTCTCTCCATCTCTGCTGGATAGGCATGCAACTATCCCACTTATTTCCATGGCCTCCTCCTCCACATCTGTTAGCTCCACTACATGTGGTGGACCACCTCCAGTTATGGTCCCCTCTCTTGCGGTTTGCGCTCTCTTCTCTTACAAGGGGAGAAAGAATAATCCTGTGAGTGACTGAAGATGATGATTTTACCCTATGAATGCATTGTTTTGGGTGAGGCTGACAATGAAACAGATGCATCAGAGAGTGACTATCACACAGATACATCACGTTGCATCAGGATTGGGGCGAGTGGCAGTGGTGGATGCATAAATGGGAAGTTGAGAAAATGAAGGATAGTTGATGCTGAAACTTAACTTGTTGTGAGGAGTCATGTGATGGAGTAGGCTTGCCAAGACAGTGAAGGGGTGGGGGTGGGGGGTGGTTGCACAATACAGGATGTGGCTGAATCAGCAAATGTTAGGTCATTAAAACGCTTCCTGCACTGCAGCCAAGACCTGGGCACTGTGCTCCTGGCTGCTGACTTGTTCTGCCACCTCCAGCCACGCCTTTTTGGTGGCAGAAGCAGGTTTCTTCCTCCTATCACCTGGGTGTAACACCTCCCTCCTGCTTTTTACGGAACCAGTAGTATCTCAAGGGAGATGTTCGAGAACCTGGGTGCTGCCTTTCCTCTATGTCCTTCCATTTTGCTTCAATTTGAATAAGCGTCCTGCATAAGCAAACTCTGCTGCTTGCATCCTAACTCGCACCAAGTCCCGTTCACCCATCACCCCTGTGCTTACTGACCTATATTGGCTCCTGGACTGCCAACACCTTGATTTTAAAATTCTCATCCTTGTTTTCAAATCCCTCCATGGCCTCATCTCTCCCTACCTTTGTGCTCCTCCAATTCTTGCCTCTTGCGCATCCCCGATTTTCTTCACTCCACCACTGGCAGCCATGCCTTCTGCTGCCTGGACCCTCTGGAATTCCCTCCTTAAACCTCTCCACCTCTCTACTCCTTTAAGATGCTGCTTAAAACCTACCTCTTTGACCAAGCTTTTGGTCACCTGGCCTAACATCTCCTTATGTGGATTGGTATCACATTTTGTTTGATAACACTCCTGCAAAGCGCCTTAGGGCATTTTACTATGTTAAAGGTGCTATATAAGTAAAAGTTGTTGTTGTAGTATTTGGATAATGTTTGCTGGTAGGTACGTCTTTATGTTATTTGTCCAATAGGTGCAAAACTGGATGAGCTGCTGATTGCCATTAAAAGGGAGCGCAGGAGTGTAGTAACTGGGTGAATGTACAGCAGTGTTTTGAAAATGTGTGTAATGATGGCTGTGGGAAAGATTCCATCATTTAGCCCCAATGCAATGATGCTCCAGCTGCAGAAGGTGCAGCAAAGGAGCATGGGCCTCTTTGGAGCTGAAGGTCACGTACCTCTGAAAGCAAAGGATCAAGCTGTCTGGGTGAAGGTCATGAAGTGAATCAGTGCAGTCTTCTGGATCTGTCTTCTAACATCAGGGGAAACACCGAAGTGTATGCACCTCTGTTAATATCCTAACTCTTTCTCCATAGAAGGTGTCGTACCAAAGTCAGTGTTTCTGCCCCCCACCCTCAGAGATAGCACACAGAGACCACTTAGTCCTTTGTACAATACCCTTTTATACAACAGAAGGTGAGGTGTGTTAGAGAAGCCATGCTGTGTGAGTTTGTGTTCGGGTTCCATCTTGTATTAAGGACTCCATTTTATGATTAAAACAGTGCCTGCAGAAAACTGCTGAAGCAGGCAGTATTTGGAACATATCTAAAACTAGCTCAGCAAGTCCCCATCATGGCTTAAACAAGCTGTAGTCCTAAGGATAGCCGCTTGTGCTGTGTGAAATTCTGATCATCTGGTAAATAAATCTGTCAGTCTTACAACCATATATATTTATATTTTGCTGTAGATGTAAGTAGGCAGACAGCATATGTTATGTCTTGAAGCCCATCACTGACGTAGATGAGAGTGATGACCATGGAGCTTTCACCCACTGATACCATCCTGACGATGAGTCTTTGGAATGCTGAGCTAATGGTAATTGATATAAACTAAGGGTCGTGGAAGATGTATGATGTAATGGCCTTTAGCTGAGTGTATAATAACAATTCCCTTGTAACGTGGTTAGGGAGATCGAGGGGGAAGGTCAAGGGTTGGATACACTGCTACAGATCTCAGCAACTGCAACGTGAGGTCTCCTGCAGCCTTCTCATCACCGTGTGTGTTATCTGTGAATATAATTTCCTCTAATAAGCCTATAAGCAAAAGACTCTGCGTCTAGAACTTTCATTCCTAACAGAGACAATGACTCCGAGCTTGTCTCTCTAATATTCCCCAGCAGGGAGCGTAACAGCAGAGTGGCACAATAGAACTTTGCACATTGCAGTTCAAAGTTCAAAGAGTACCTCCAACAGAAACATCAAGTTCATTTGCAAGGTCCTAGCCCCACAAAGGAGGTGGTCAGTGCAAATGGTTGTGATGTTCAGCAGTTTTCTATCATCTTCCTGTGTTCTCCACTTTAGTTGTACACTGCCAGAGCTTAATCAGCTCACAGACCACGAGATAGCATTCGTGCTTCTCGGCAATTAAGCTGCAGAAGGAATCGTCGAGAATCAGTTTGCAGCTGTGGTACCATTAATAGCATTTATTGTATGCCTCACAGATTCACTTCCTAAATCCTCCCTGCTGGTGTTATACTTGCTAGGCAGGTATATGACGCACAAATGTCTTGATCTTAAGTCTCTTTGAGGGTACTGTATGCATTGTATATCATCTTTTTCTCTTTTTATATGTTTGTCTGAAGTTGAGGTGACAGCAAGTGGCTCCATAGACTTTAGAACATCACAGCATATTGAGTCAAGCACTCCCCCTGCCCACAGCACCACCACACTTACGAACATGACGGAGAGTATCGGCAGTGAGTTTGAGGAAGGGGTACCAGAAAAATCACAACTCACATATGAGGAGGAGAAATTGGAGGCAGTAGTAGACAAAGAAGAAATATCAGACCCACACCATCTGTCAACAGTATGGACAAAGAATTGGTATCCTACTGGACCTACCCGCAGAAAAGAATTCACACAAGAATAATTGCATTTCCTACATCCTTTGAGTCTACCTGAGCAGCCTGCAGCATCTGGCAGAAAATGTTCAGCAGTACATCTCTGACACAATACAGTACTGTGGTAAGGATTTATTTAAATTCAGAGAACAATGGAATGATTGACATCTTCACAGCCCCAAAGCAATGTGGGGACAAGCATAGAACATTTTCTCACACGTACTGTGACTGGCATCCTTGAAAGCTCGCACAACCACTTAAAGAAGTTTGTTGCTGCTCAATTTTTTTTATTCATTCATGGGATATGGGTGTCGCTGGCAAGGCCAGCATTTATTGTCCATCCCTAATTGCCCTCGAGAAGGTGGTGAGCCGCCTTCTTCAACCGCTGCAATCCGTGTGGTGAAGGTTCTCCCACAGCGCTGTTAGGAAGGGAGTTCCAGGATTTTGACCCAGCGACGATGAATGAACAGCAATATATTTCCAAGTTGGGATGGTGTGTGACTTGGAGGGGAACGTGCAGGTGGTGGTGTTCCCATGTGCCTCCTGCCCTTGTCCTTGAATCTGACAGACTGGGAGATCTTTGGAAAGAGCAATGATAGGGAGCTTTACCAACAGTGGAGACACCCTATGGACTCCTTTTACCCAAATCGCAGGGGTGCTCAGAACCAGGGGCATGGAAGGAGAAGGGTATGGTGAATCAGCATCCTCTCAAGCTATCCACAGATCCTCCCACTCCAGGTAAGCTCCTCAAAGAATTGTGGAAGTGCTGGAGAAAAGGCAGACACAGGCAGCCAAAACGCCATCGAACATGGCTCCAGCTATTGCAGGGACATCAAATAGTCTTACAACTGGAGGTTCTGAGTCACAACAATCCCAACAGGGCCACAGGTCCTAAAAGCAACCTGCCACCACAGATTCTTCTCCGACTCAGGGAGAATTTTGACAGCGGCTTAGGTTGTGGAGTAAGGTGAGCACACCTTATAAGGATACCATGGGAAAGCACAGTAAAAGGGCTTAGATGACATTTGCACTCTAAACAGCACTCAATGAATATAGATTTCTTTTTCCTCTTTTGTATGGATAGTAACGTGCGAGGTGGCACAGGCATCACTATATCTGCGCTTTGCTGCTGCGTGGGAATTTCTGATTAGGGTAATCACTCAGGGCGGCAAAGGATAACCCTGGTCTCCCAGAGCCAGGTGTCAATTCTCTGGCACCTGACAAATAATGCAGGCACCACGGCCAGCTGCAGAATAAAAGCATCATGGCTGCTGCCTGAATAATGGGCATTAAGGTACAGACAACATTTCTGTGGTCTGAAAGCCCCTGCACATTAAGGAGTGGTGCTCCTTCCTGTTGATGTATGAATTGGGATTGATGTGTGGCACCCTGATGATCATGTGGGTTCCAACTGCAATGCCCTGAAATCTTGGAAAGCTTGGCAGGCAATAAAAGTTCTGTGCCTTTCTAGTTGTGCTTAGCAACTACAGCATCAGTCACGTGCTTGATTCAGAAATAAGACAGCTGACTGGCTTAGGCAGATGACCCCTGCAGCGGCCTAGATACTGCAACATAGGGGCATCATGCAGTTAAGGGAAGAGCTGTACCAGTTGATGAAGTTGTCTGTAAATCAGCCTGCAGCTGGTGGAACAGCTCAGTCACCGTCTCTGGAGTGAAGCACAGGCACCAAAAGCAGATGTCCATACCCAGATAGGATTGGGGCAATCTGTAAACATGGGCCATTGATGAAAGTGAACATACCACCCAAGGTATCATTGAACAGCTGTTGCTGCATGAACTGGTTCTCCTCATCCAATTCATGCAGTAATATGGGAACTACCAATGGGCTTCCTGTAAGAATATAGATATGTTTTTACATTATTCCATCTTCACCAGAAGTACCGAGTGGATGATCCATCTTGGCCTCCTTCCGATATCCCCACCATCACAGAAGCCAGTCTTCAGCCAATTCAATTCACTCCACGTCAGATCAAGAAACGGCTGAGTGCACTGGATACAACAAAGGCTATGGGCCCCGACAACATCCCGGCTGTAGTGCTGAAGACTTGTGCTCCAGAACTAGCTGCGCCTCTAGCCAAGCTGTTCCAGTGCAGCTACAACACTGGCATCTACCCGACAATGTGGAAAATTGCCCAGGTATGTCCTGTCCACAAAAAGCAGGACAAATCCAATTCGGCCAATTACCGCCCCATCAGTCTATTCTCAATCATTAGCAAAGTGATGGAAGGTGTCGTCGACAGTGCTATCAAGCAGCACTTACTCACCAATAACCTGCTCACCGATGTTCAGTTTGGGTTCCGCCAGGACCACTCGGCTCCAGACCTCATTACAGCCTTGGTCCAAACATGGACAAAAGAGCTGAATTCCAGAGGTTAGGTGAGAATGACTGCCCTTGACATCAAGGCAGCATTTGACAGAGTGTGGCACCAAGGAGCCCGAGTAAAATTGAAGTCAATGGGAATCAGGATGAAAACTCTCCAGTGGCTGGAGTCATACCTAGCACAAAGGAAGATGGTGGTGGTTGTTGGAGGCCAATCATCTCAGCCCCAGGACATTGCTGCAGGAGTTCCTCAAGGCAGTGTCCTAGGCCCAACAATCTTCAGTTGCTTCATCAATGACCTTCCCTCCAACATAAGGTCAGAAATGGGGATGTTCGCTGATGATTGCACAGTGTTCAGTTCCATTTGTAACACCTCAGATAATGAAGCAAGACCTGGACAACATCCAGGCTTGGGCTGATAATTGGCAAGTAACATTTGCGCCACTCAAGTGCCAGGCAATGACCATCTCCAACAAGAGAGAGTCCAACCACTTCCCCTTGACATTCAACGGCATTATCATCTCCGAATCACCCACCATCAACATCCTGGGGGTCACCATTGACCAGAAACTTAACTGGACCAGCCACATAAATACTGTGGCTACAAGAGCAGGTCAGAGGCTGGGTATTCTGTGGCGAGTGACTCACCTCCTGACTCCACAAAGCCTTTCCACCATCTACAAGGCACAAGTCAGGAGTGTAATGGAATACTCTCCACTTGCCTGGATGAGTGCAGCTCCAACAACACTCAAGAAGCTCGACACCATCCAGGACAAAGCAGCCCACTTGATGGCACCCCATCCACCACTCTAAGCATTCACTCCCTTCACCACCAGCGCACCATGGCTGCAGTGTGTCCCATCTACAAATGCACTGCAGCAATTCGCCAAGGCTTCTTCGACAGCACCTCCCAAACCCACGACCTCTACCATCTAGAAGGACAAGGACAGCAGGCACATGGGAACACCACCTGCATGTTCCCCCCCAAGTCACACACCATCCCGACTTGGAAATATATCGCAGTTTCTACATCGTTGCTGGGTCAAAATCCTGGAACTCCCTTCCTAACAGCACAGTGGGAGAACCTTCACCACACGTACTGCAGCGGTTCAAGAAGACGGCTCACCACCACCTTCTCAAGGGCAATTAGGGATGGGCAATAAATCCTGGCCTTGCCAGCGACACCCGCATCCCATGAACGAATAAAAAAAATACAGAACAAAGACAGAACAGCTAATATAGCTGAATTGGTTTAAACGGTGTGCCCATAAATCTTGTCTTTTCCTCTCAATGATGCTGATAATATTGTAAACAATTTTACAACACCAAGTTATAGTCCAGCAATTTTATTTTAAATTCACAAGCTTTCGGAGGCTACCTCCTTCGTCAGGTGAACGATGTGAAAATGAAATCCTCGAGATGAAATCGCATTTATAATTCACAGAACAATGCTTGGTGAGTACAGACAGTTTTTTCAACTGCCCGTTGCCAATAATATTGGAGAGGATGAATTTCAGGGCCGAAGGCTGCTTTTGATCATAGCAGGAAGGAGTATAAGAGGAGAGATTACTGCAATATAAAAAGGCAATAGGTTCCTTTTACAATGGAGCATAACATCAAAGGTTTGTATAACAAAAACTATGACTCGGGAAAAACATGTATGGGAAGCAACGGTATAACGGTATGGTGTGGGGCCCCTCATCCCTGTCTAGCAATCTGTTCAAAGATCCAAGGGTCATAAAACACCCAATAGTGTTTCATCTAGCAGGAATTAGACCATAAAAGAAAATGGTATAAAAGGAGATACAACGTTTCACTCAGTAGGAACTTTTGCCGACCTTCAAGACCAGGTAATGTGAATCGGCTTGGAAAGTCATTCTTATGATTTCCCCCTAGAAGTTCCCTGCACAGATGGTTTTAAATGGTAGGGCTAAATGTGTACTATTCTGTATGAAGGTTTAAGATGAATGTTTTGAATCAAGAATAAATGAAGTTAATTCTCAGACATATTAATCTCTCTAACTTTACAAATCTGTTAAAAAGACAAGAAAATTATCCCAACACTTCCCACCTTGCCAAATTTGCAACTTGCAGTGCAGCAGTAATCATCCAAACTACAGAAAACGGTCCTGGACAAAAGTAGCCCATCAGCAAAAAAAAACAGCAATGAAGATGGGAAAAGAAACTATGAAGAATGTTCAGCGTACAAGGCGAGGAACAGCCATCATCAAAAGACTAGGCGTTAAAAACTCTACAATTAATAATTGCAACAATCTTGCTTTAAGAGACACTGCAAAGCAGGTCAGGCCAATTTCCCTGTCATGTTCTCATTTTATATTGGCGAGGTATGTGCTGGAGTGGAATCTCATTCAAATTCCCTCTGATATCTGCTTCTGCCTCAATCATGCCTCTGAATAATAACTCCAACACTAAATCTAAATGTATCTAACTCCCTCTTCCCAGGGGTCCTTAATCTGACTAGTTAATGACTGTCACCATATGAGGAGTTCTCCTGCTCACAGTAAAACAGCATTGTTCCTCCTGCTCTTACTCTTGCAGCAAGAAAATGTATGAGTGAAGTCAATGGAAATAAAAATCAAGAGAGAAGTAAAACTGGCTGCTGATTCGCTATCACATGTTTTACACTATTGCACAGTCAGAATCGACCATAATTTTACTGAGCTGTAACTGAAATTGGTCTATTACTTGTTATTTTAATGCCTCAGAAATTCCCTCAGAAACTTTTGCATCCAATGCAAACTGGTAGCACTATTTTACTCAAGCACATTAGGCAGTCAGAAAGAGGATTCCAGACCTTCAAAGCATCCTACGCACTCTCATCCCACGTACTCCCCGCATGGGAGACTTCTACTGCCTCCCAAATATACACAAAGCCAACACACCCGGACGTCCTATCGTATCAGGCAACGGAACCCTGTGTGAGAACCTCTCTGGATACATCGAGGGCATCCTGAAACCCATCGTACAGGGAACCCCCAGCTTCTGTCGCGACACTACAGACTTCCTACAAAAACTCAGCCCCCACAGACCAGTTGAACCAGGAACACTTCTCACCACGATGGACCGCTCGGCACTATACACCAGTATCCCCCACGATGACGGCATCGCTGCAACAGCCTCAGTACTCAACACCAACAACAGCCAATCTCCAGACACCATCCTACAACTCATCCGCTTCATTCTGGATCACAATGTCTTCACCTTCGATAACCAGTTCTTTACCCAAACACACAAAACAGCCATGGGGACCAAATTCGCACCCCAATACGCCAACATTTTCATGCACAAGTTCGAGCACGACTTCTTCACTGCACAGGACCTCCAACCAACGCTATACACCAGATACATCGACGACATTTTCTTCCTATGGAACCACTGCGAAGAATCACTGAAGAGACTACACGATAACATCAACAACTTCCATCCCACCATCAAACTCACCATGGACTACTCCTCAGAATCGGTTTCTTTCTTGGACACACGAATCTCCATCAAAGACGGGCACCTCAGCACCTCACTCTACCGCAAGCCCACGGACAACCTCACAACCCTCCACTTTTCCAGCTTCCACCCTAACCACGTCAAAGAGGCCATCCCCTATGGACAGGCCCTGCGAATACACAGGATCTGCTCAGACGAGGAGGAACGCGATGGACACCTACAGACGCTGAAAGACGCCCTCGTAAGAACGGGATATGACGCTCGACTCGTCGATCGGCAGTTCCGACGGGCCACAGAGAAGAATCGCATAGACCTCCTCAGAAGACAAACACGGGACGCAACCAACAGAGTACCCTTCGTCGTCCAGTACTTCCCCGGAGCAGAGAAACTACGCCATGCTCTCCGCAGCCATCAACATGTCATCGATGACGACGACGAACACCTCGCTAAGGCCATCCCCACGCCTCCACTACTCGCTTTCAAACAGCCACCTAACCTCAAACAGACCATCGTTCGCAGCAAATTACCCAGCTTTCAGGAGAACAGCATCCACGACACCACACAACCCTGCCACGGCAGCCTCTGCAAGACATGCCAGATCATCGACACAGATACCACCATCACACGAGAGGGCACCACCCACCAGGTAAATGGTTCATACTCCTGTGACTCGGCCAACGTTGTCTACCTCATACGTTGCAGGAAAGGATGCCCCGGAGCATGGTACATTGGCGAGACCATGCAGACACTGCGACAACGGATGAACGGACACCGCGCAACAATCGCCAGACAGGAGGGTTCCCTCCCAGTCGGGGAACGCTTCAGCAGTCAAGGACATTCAGCCACCGATCTTCGGGTAAGCGTTCTCCAAGGCGGCCTTCGAGACACACGACAACGCAAAATCGTCGAGCACAAATTGATAGCCAAGTTCCGCACCCATGAGGACGGCCTCAACCGGGATCTTGGGTTCATGTCACGCTACATGTAACCCCACCAGCGGGAAAAAAAAGTTATCTGTTTTTAATACAACTGGACATTCTCTCTCTCTGCCTTTCAGGTCTCTTTCTCTCTCTGTCCTTGTAATCTGACCCATTGTGTATTCAGTATACTGGGATGTAATGTTTTCCGTGGCTAACCTGTCTGAACACCAACGACACCTTTGATTGCTGTGATCGTCTCACAGCCTAATATATACTATGCGATTTTAGAACCCTTCACTCACTCACCTGACGAAGGAGGTAAGCTCAGAAAGCTTGTGATTTTCAAATAAAACTGTTGGACTGTAACCTGGTGTTGTAAGATTCCTTACATTTGTCCACCCCAGTCCATCACCGGCATCTCCACATCATAACAAATACTGGGTGAGGGGGAGGTCACTTCAGGTATACAGGATAAGTGGGAGAGGAAGAAAGAGATCTCCCGCGGCATTGCTCACATTCATTTTATCACTTTTTATCACTGTGCCTTTCCTCAGTATTGTGCCCTCTTTCAAACCTAGTTTCCTACTTCTCCTCTGTGCTCCCTTCATGGCAGGAGGTTCTGAAGTGGCTAGCTGGTGCTTTCCAACAGGAGCCATTGGGGCCTGAGTTGGCCCTCATCTCAAGGCAGCTGAGGCCACAAAGGGACCTTGTCTGCTGCTGCAATGGCTGCCTGGTCTTGGCTACTTTCTGCCACGTGTGTCCAGCATCTGAGAGGGGGAGGGGGGCACTGTCCTGAGAAACAGCATCATCATATATATGTAGACCTAATAGTGGGCTCTGGCTCTTTTTGGGCACTGATCCACGACAAAGCAACTGAATGGTACCAATCAAAATCAATGAGGCCCTGCGAGCTAGTCCTGTCCACCATGATGCATCTATGGCATTAGTCGCAGCTGCCATGCCAAATTCTACGACTGGCCTTAGTTCCTTGGGGCGAGGGGGAACTTCTGCTGCAGATTGTTCTTAAGCTTTCACGCGCTCCAGGCTTGACTGCATGGCTGTATACACAACCATAAATTAATAGAGCAGCCGGCAAATTAGTGACTTAATAGAACAGCTGGCAGTATCTAATCAATAAATCAAGGGAGCAGCTGGACCAGTGAATTATTAAATTAATGGAGCGAATCAATGAATTCACATAGCAGCAGGCACCAACAAATTAAAAATTAATATGGCAGCGAATTTTAAAAAAATTCATAGACAGCGAGCATTAGTGAATTAGTAAATTAATAGAATAGCAAGTACTAGTAAATTAATCAATTACTACAGCAACAGCCAACAGTGAACTAATAAGTTAAGAGACTGGTGGACACCAGTAATTGAACAAATGAATGGAACAATGAGCAGGGGCGGATTATTAAATGAATAGGCACCAGTGAATTCATACATCAGTGGACACATCGATTGATAAATAAGTTAATGGAGGTGCAAATTCTAGGTCAGTCTTGGCTCAGTGGTAATACTCTCACCTCCGAGTTAGAAGGTTGTGAGTTCATTTTCCACTCCAGGGACTTGAGCACAGAATCCAGCCTGAAATTTCAGTGTAGTACTGAGGGAGCACGGCACTGGCAGAGGTACTGTCTCTCAGGTGGACGTAAAAGATTCCATGGCAACACTTGAAGAAGAACAGGGAAGTTCTCTGGCCCCATGACCAATATCACTAAAAAAAATCAAATTATCTGGTCATTATCTCATTGCTCTTTATGGGACCTTGCTGTGCTCAAATTGGCTGCCGTGTTTCAAACATTACAAACAGTGATGACACTTCAAAAAAGTACTTCATTGGCTGTAAAGCACTTTGGGATATTATGAGGTCGTGGAAGGGACTATATAAATGCAAGTTTTTCTTTCTTTTAGTGAATGAATAAATTGATGGAGCAGTGGCCAGGAATTAATTAATAAATTCATACAACAGTGGGCAACGGTGAATTAATAGCCCTGGCTACTGTACATGTGCAGAAAATTAGACTGCTGACGTGCAATTTTAAAAAAAAAATCTGTTTGCGTTTTTGCAAATGTTATTAAGAACTTGTTCCCTTAACAGCAAAAGCACAGAAGTAGATTACAAACATGTAGAAACACCTTGCACTGAGCAATTTATATAAAACTATGGTACGTGCTGAAATGTCACGCCCTCACTAAATAAGTAGATATAATTCATCTCAGTAGCTGTTAAATCAGCTTGGGGAGCTGTGGCATACACTTAAATTAAATATTTTTTTCAGGTAGAGCTGGCACAAATTAATTACTTATTAAGCAGTCCCAGAATTGATTTCCTGGCAAATTAAAAGATATATGATTTAAAAATCTCAACAGCTGACAAATGAGCTTGGGGAAGTACAGCACAGACTTGGAATAATTTATTTATTTTCAGGTCAGATTAATACCAATGGACCTCCCAAAAATAATTATTTATTTTCCATCAAAAATAAGTATATATAATATAGGGGCAGCCAAAATGTCACACGACCAGGTAAATTAATTGCAAACAGATAGGGTGTCCCAGATGTCTCGAAAATTGAGTTTAAAAAAATCAGTTTACTGTACCCAAAATTGTAAAAAAAACCTTCTAAAAATAAGTGAAAAAACAATGGTGGGTGGACCTTGGCAATGCCGACCACAGATCCACCTATTGACGGGAGGCCTGCAGCTACAGTGTGATAGGCAAATAGGATTTTGCCATTATAAGGGATTGACATACAAAAAAAACTTGCATTTATATAGTACCTTTAACGTAGCGTTATCAGACAAAATTTGACACTAAGCCTCATAAAGATATTAGGGCAAGTGACCAAAAGCTCGGTCAAAGTGGTAGGTTTTAAGGAGTGTCTTAAAGGAGACGAGAGAGGTAGAGAGGCAGAGAAGTTTACGGAGGGAATTCCAGAACTTAGGGCCTAGGCTGCTGAAGGCACGGCCAGCAATGGTGACACGAAGGAAATCGAGGATGCCAGAATTGGAGGAGCGCAGAGATCTCGGATAGTTGTAGTGCTGAAGGAGATTACAGAGATAGGGAGGGGTGAGGCCATGGAGGGATTTGAATACAAGGATGAGAATTTTTAAATTGAGGCTTTGCTGGACTGGGAGCCGATATAGGTCAGTGCCCTTTTTCCATTACAAATTGATGACACTGAGAAGCTGCAATGCATCATGTCGCCTGAAATTGACAGAAAAGCTCGAACAGTTTCGAAAGATTATCTGAAGCTCCAGAACGAGTTGTAGCTATCAATCACTTTGTTATATGACTTCCATTAATGTCAATGAAGTTGTAGTTGAAGACAATCTGGTCAAGTAAATCAGTTGGAGGGAATATTGTTTAGTCGAAGTCTAAGCATCATAAAGACTCTTGAGAATGCCAACTCGTTGTTTCCCTGATCTGCTACTTGGCAGTGTGATGCAACCAATGCTTGCTAAATTATGTTATTTTTCTTCCTCCTTCAATTTATCAAAGTATATTGACCAGTTCCCAGATCCTGCACAAATCCTGCGTGCTCTTTATAACAACAGCCTCCAACTGGGCTCAATTTGGAGCTAACTAGGAGGAAGCTGTGTAATAGTCTCCTAGAACCCCAAGTAAGATGTAAAGGCTCTGATGCAAGATCATTGGGCCCGATGTTAGCAGGGCTGCGGGTTCTCGGCGGGGGGGGCTATCGGGCGCGTGGGTAACGCGCCTGGTGAAATTAGTCAGCTCCCCGCGCGATCGTAGCAGACAACCCACTAATTGGATCCACTTACCTGGTCCTCCGGGTTCCCCACTGCTGATCTGCGCGTCGGGCGGGCTGCGCATGCGCAGTAACATCTGTCAGCTGGAGGCGCTCTATTTAAAGGGGCAGTCCTCCACTGACAGATGCTGCAACAAACAGAAAAAATTACAGCATGGAGCAGCCCAGGGGGAAGGCTGCTCCCAGTGTAATGATGCCTCACTCCAGGTATCAATACATGGGGTGAGGAGGAGGGGGAGGACAGAAATCTTCCTCCCGGCGGGCGGGAGGAAGCGGCCTGCCTCTGCCACCAGGAAGGCCTGGCTCGAGGTGGCAGAGGAGGTCACCAACGCAACCAACATATCGCCCACCTGCATACAGTGCAGGAGGCGCTCCAATGACCTCAGTAGGTCAGCCAAAGTGAGTACACTTACTCATTCCCCTACACTCCGTCTGCCACATCACTGCCCCCACCCCACATCTCCTTCTGCACTGCCAACACTACTCTGTCACATCACCCCTCATACCCACTCAAACCTCATCCTCATCTTATCTGCACCGACTCACCTCGCCAGTACTCATCCCGCCACTACCACTCAACCTAATCCTCATACAATCTCATGGCTCTATCTCATACTCACCCTCTTGTGCATCTCTGCCACAGTCAGCCTCACTCAACCTGCCACTACCTGTGCTGCAGCCACAGGGCATGCATCACATATGTGCAGTAGGCAGCGTAAGGTAAACGTGTCGTGAACATGAAGGGGATGCACAAGGGTGTTTGAGGGTTTGTCATGGGTGTTACTTATATTGAATTTCTGAACAACTCACATTACACATTATATTGGCACCACTACTGCCATGTCTTCGCGAATCCTGTCTGGTTTGTGCAAAAATGCCCGCTCCTGAGGATCACTATGAGGACCCACAACTGATGCCACCCATTGTGTCACTGCAGAGTGGGTGTAGGTGTATTTGCAGGGCTCTTCTGCGCAGAAGACTGAGAGACATCGGCGATGTCCCCGGTTGCACCCTGGAAGGATGCGGAGGAGAAGTTGTTGAGGGCAGTGGTGACTTTGACAGCGACAGGTAAGAAGATGGTGCTCGGGCCAGCCAGGAGCAGCTCGGCATGAAAGAGGATGCAGATGTCCACGACTACATGTCGACTGACTCTGAGCCTCCGTGTGCACTGCTGCTCAGAGAGGTCCAGGAGGCTGAGCCTCGGTCTGTGGACTCTGTGGCGAGGGTAGTGCCCTCTGTGACGCATCTCTCTCTGCGGTAGCCCTCCCTCCTGCTGTACAGGTGGATGTGTCACAGCACTCTGTTGTGGAGCTCCACGTGTCAGAGGTGGACAGCGTGGATGGCGAGGCTGGTGATGCTGTTCGCCCTCCGAGGAGGTCATGACTGCAGCTACGGCGGCCCCCACCCGCAAGATGTACATCTGAGGGGGTCCGCAAGGTAGGTACATGTCTCCGGACCCCGGGGTAAGTGTGCAGGTTGGTGACTTTGACTGTCAGGAGGAGGGTGGTGAAGGCCAAACTTTGTCCCAAGTGACAGAGTGGCCTCCTGCAATGGGTGAGGGTCTCCCCCCCCCACACCTGTCAAATGGACCTTTGCAGCTGCCACAGGCTGACAGCTGCATCACGTCCATTTGACCTGGGAGTGTTTCCCCCAGTGTGGGAAACAGTCCCAGTTTGTTCTAAAATCCCACATAATCCCTTAATCAGGTCAGTTAATGACCTGAAATACCTGAATAAATATTGTCAAGTGGCATCCCGCTGGCTTTAATTGCCTGCGGGATTCCCACCAGCGGGGGCTGCGCGCGCACACCGGCGCGTCAGCGGGGAACCCAGAAGTGCGCGGGTTCGGGGCGGGCTTCGGTCCAGCTCCGGGATTCTCCGATTTTCGGAGCCCCCCGCCAGGAACGCACCCGATAGCGGGTGCTAAAATAGAGCCCATTAACTCTGTTTCTCTCTCCATAAATGCTTTGACCTGATGAGCGTTCCCAGAATTTTCTGTTTTTATTTTAGATTTCCAGCATCCACAGTATTTTCCTTTTGTTAAGATGTAAAAGTGCCTTCGGTAAAGTAGCAGTTTAGATGTCTCTATAGTGTTATCACAGAACTAAAGCAATACTTGACTAACAAGGGTATTTAAAACTTTTAATTTATCATTTGACACTTAAGTATTTAGTGCTTGGGAATGTACTGTATTTAAATCACACTGTCATTCTCTAAATGCATGAAAACCCTGTACTCTGTCAATCACCTAAAATTCTGTAGGAGTTGCTTGCTGATACTGGGATTGATATCTCTAACTTTAATTAAAACTGACCTCAGAGATAGCATGAACAACGCTGCTAACTACGCCACAGGAAGCTACGAGATCCAGCACAGGAGCGTAGAGCTAGAAGTGAGGTTTAAGTATATTTTATGCATTGTACAGGGCCTTGGTAAATTAGAATATCAAATCACTTTTGAAAGTATTGGAAACCGATCTAATTCTAACCATGTTTGAAAATGGGAATGAAGAGATTAGTTAAATTGATATTGAGGCCCTGGCATTCCTTGGGGGTTCCACTGATCTGCTGGTGTAACTCAGTCATTTCCAGGAGTTTTAGGGTTGCCTGGTAAGGGGTGAAGCCCCCATAAAGCCAAATGATGGCCAGAGGGCGGAGCTTCCCTGTGCTGGAATTTCCCACTCCATAAGCTAGACAAGGACATGGCGTATCAATGAAAATGGGTATACCAAATGAGTAGAGGCTTGCCGGCCTCCATAAGGGCACACGTGGACTCCTCCAGTGAGGTCCAGGCTGGGCAAGCAGCCTGCACTCCCAAAGGGAAGCATTAAAAAAAATTCTGGAGATCAGCCCCTTGCTGAGGGACCAAGAAAAATATGCCCGAGGCCGGGAGTGCTAGCTGAAAAATTACTGCTTACAGGTTCAGAAAAATATTCATTCTTTAAAAATATAATATAAACTAGAGGGCACAACTCTAAAAGCGGTAGAGGAACAGAGAGATCTGGGGGTATATGTGCACAAATCGTTGAAGGTAGCAGGGCAGGTTGAGAAAGTGATTAAAAAAGCATACATGATCCTAAGCATTATAAATAGAGGCATAGAGTACCAAAGTATGGAAGTCATGATGAACCTTTATAAAACACTGGTTCAGCCACAACTGGACTATTGTGTCCAGTTCTGGGGACCGTACTTCCAGAAATATGTGAAGGCCTTAGAAAGGGTGCAGAAGAGATTTACTAGAATGATTCCAGGAATGAGGGACTTTAGTTACGTGGATAGACTGGAGAAGCTGAGGTTGTTCTCCTTGGAACAGAGACGGTTGTGGAGAGATTTGATAGAGGTATTCAAAATCATGAAGGGTCTAGACAGAGTAGATAGAGAGAAACTGTTCCCATTGGCGGAAGGGTCAAGGACCAGAGGACATAGATTTAAGGTGAGTGGCAAAAGAACCAAAGGTGACATGAGGAAAAACTTTTTTACACAGCGAGTGGTTAGGATCTGGAATGCACTGCCCGAGGGGGTGGTGGAGGCTGATTCAATCATAGCCTTCAAAAGGGAACTGGATAAGTACCTGAAAGGAAAAAATTTGCAGGGCTACCGGGAAAGGGTGGGGGAGTGGGACTAGCTGGATTGCTCTTGCATAGAGCCGGTGCGGACTCGATGGGCTGAATGGCCTCCTTCCATGCTGTAACCTTTCTATGATTCTACGAAAAAATAGCAACTGCTTCCCAGTTCAGAACTCCCCTCCCTGCTAGGCTGCTTCATAACATCACTTATAGGAACCATCTCTCAGCAGTTCAACTGAAAACAGTGGCAACCATAAATTTGAACCAGCCTGAGAACCAATCCAGAGTTGCCTAACCACAGAAACACATGCCCCCAGCTAGATACTGATATTCTAGAAGCACACCATTAGATCATTAATATTTAGTGGTGCAAAACATTTTGTCATGGAGCAGAATAAAACAGTAGTTCAGGGCACCTACACAAGATATAATTCACTCTGCCTGAGTCAGTATTTGCTACTAATGTAATGCAAAAAAAATCCTAAAAAATGCTAGTTTGCTGTCAGTTTAGGAAGGCTATGGCTTGAATAGTTCTATTCCTGAGTCTTAATATAACATCATGCTTATACTTCAACCCGGCATTCACCCTGCATTCATGTATGCACCAACATCTTCTGGGCATGCTCCAGATACTTTTTCTTGTGCCCAATGCAAAAGTCTGCTTTCACAAGCAAGCTCTCACTCCTTATGGATGAAAATGTAATCAGAAGCATGAAGGAGTCTGGGATAGTGAGCCGCATGATAAAGGATGAACCTTTTTACCCATGAGAAAGACAGTAGGCTACATCTTGATTATCAGGCGGCCCACCGACAGAGTGCGCCTGCTAGCCGCCCAAGAATGCTGATGGGAGGCTTGGTGCATTTTGAGGGGACTGAGCCTCATTACTATATCCCCGGGAAGCTGCGGGCAGAAACAGGTATCCCAGGGCTCTCAGCCAGTGCAATATCAGGCAGCCTAGTGCAGAAAAATGTGGAGACGGGGACGGTGGGGGGGGGTTGTGGGGGGAATGGAGCTGGCGCAGAAGCAACCCAGGTTATTTACTCCTGCTGCTCATGGACTCGCAAAAGTAAATAAAAACTTATCTTTGAGCTCCTCTTAGGCTGGACCGCCCATTGAAATTGGGTGGAGTGTGCACAGTGCACGCTCTGTCTTAAAATGGCAACTGGGGTCCTATGTATGTCAATAAAGCAATACAAAGAGAACTCTGATGATTTGGGCTGTGCAAAATCATAACTAAAAGTAATCAAATTTAGTAATAACAATCCCAATAACAAGCAAGATAAAACTGTCACATGACTTTCCAAATCCGTACTTCTGGCACAGAGCCTCACCCAACAGCAGCACATATCGGGAAATCCCAGCCCCTGATTATTGGGGAGCAGGTCGATAGATTCCCGATACACGCCCCTGGTAGGAAAGGGTCCACACAGGGAGCACGCAGTTAGAAAATCCATTCTTATCTATTTGCTTAGATCAGAAAGGGCTATTTTTTCCTTTCATGGACATATAGTAACTTATCTGAGCATGTTACTAACAATAAATTCATACTGTAATCACTTTTTGAAACTTTCATTAAAAAGTATATATCTAAATTATGATCTCACCAATGAGAAATACTGACTGCCACTGCAAGTTGTAGGTTCGCAAATTCTTTAAACGTGTATTCAAATAAAAATATTATAAAGGATGCTCAATGCCTGCATGTTCTGTTGTTTAACATGCCTATAGACACGACTGTGATAAATCTAAGATTACAGGCAATATCTATTTCTTTCAGGAGCCTAATCTCAACAAGACCTAAGGGCAAACATTTTGAAGCTCTGTCACAATTATTGCACTCTAATGCCACAGGCTTCAAGTTACTTAAAAGCAGCAAAGTGGAGAATCACAGAGAGTGTAATAGGAGCTATACATTATGTGATCATTCTTTTAAGACTAATTAGTATAGTAAGGCTCCCATTTGTTCTAATGTGATGTGCATTTCCATATGCACAGAGTAATCTTAAAACAGATAATATCATGATGAGATGAACCTGCTTGTCAGATGAAGCTGCCAGCAAGCTGGTTGCCAAGCGCTTTCCATTAAATTAGGGACAGTTTAACGCAGATGTGGACCCAGCACAGGAGTAAGCACGGGATGCGGTCAACAGATAACACAAAACTGTTTGAAACTGTATGTAATAAAGGTAAGGATAATTTAATTTGCTTGACATACCCTCAGCAATTTTACAGGCAAAATGCAGATATGAGGGAGCATCTTGGGCTAGAATTTCATCTTTGGCCCCCCAGCATACAGCTTTGTGCGCCTGTCTGCCTACTGGAAATTGCGGTATGCACTTGCCATCCATTAAAATCAATGGCCAAATTTTTGCCCTTGGGTCTTGCTTTTATAAGTCTCTGCTTCCTGACAAATTGCAAAAGTTCCCAAATCTGTCACTCCCACTGAGTTCTCTGGCAGTGGAGCAGCGTTGTGTCAGCTCCAGTACAATACAAGGAGCTGACACAATGATTGAGAATGAACACTTTGAACTGGTATTAACAGACAGTAAGATAATACTTTATCCATAACATATTTCCAACACTTAAACGAGAGCACCACAAGGGTAGTGTATTGGGGACCAGTGAAGTTCAGTCCAGAATGATTAAGTTCCACTGCAAATCTAGCCACAAATCAGGTCACTTCCATGATTATTCACAGCTCCCAGTGCAGCTTTGACCTTGTGCAAGGAACAAGCCTAATGGGGAAACTGGAAAATCGCAGTATAGGTGAAATGTTAGGGGAAGCAGCCGCTTAAATGGAAATAACTGCAAAGATGGCCACAAAATCTTACAGCTTTTAGAAAGGTGCAAGACCTATTTTGACCCATTGGCAACCTTAGGGAAGGGTGGGGGAGTGGGGGGGAAGGAAGTGCCAGGCAAAAACAAACTGAAAAGAAAACCAATGTGGACGCACAATATGGTGTCTGGGAGCAAGTGATGGAGCAGCCCCATATCCATTAACTATAAATCTTTATCTATTAATATATTAAAAAATCTGGTGTCCGTGTGCACTTCGTGTGAACTTTTTATTTTATAAATTCCTATATCCACGTTTATAAGAGAAATTGCCGATGTCAACTTGTCATGCTGTCATTACAGAGTCCACCTATCGGTGGTGCTGCAGTGATACCACTGGCAAGAAGACGTAATTACATTGAGACAAACTTATAGGGCCCGATATTAGCACCCGCTATCGGGTGCGTTCCTGGCGGGGAGGCTCCGAAAACGGGGAATCCCGGAGTGGGTCGGAAGCCCAGCTCCAACCCGCCCACTTCCGGGTTCCTCACAGAAGCGCTGACGTGCGCGCGCAGCCCCCGCATGTGGGACTCCCGCAGGCAATTAAAGCCGGCTGGGTGCCACTTGACAGTATTTATTCTGCTATTTCAGGTCGTTAACAGACCTGAATAAGGGAATATTTCAGGAGGGGTGGGATTTTAGAAACAACTGGGACTGTTTCCCGTACTGGGGGAAACACTCCTAGTTGAAATGGACATGTTGCAGCTATCAGCCTGTGGCAGCTGCAAAGGTCCATTTGACAGGTGGTGGGGGAGACCCTCAATCATTGCAGGAAGCCACTCTGTCACTTGAGACAAAGTTTGGCCTCCACCACCCTCCTCCGAACAATCAAATTCACAAACTTGCACACTTACCCCGGGGTCCAGACACATGTACATACCTTGCGGACCCCCTCAGATGTACATCTTCCGGATGGGGGCCGCCTTAGCTGCAGTCATGACCTGCTCGGAGGGCGAACAGCCTCACCAGCCTCGCCGGCCATGCCGTCCACCTCTGACACGTGGAGCTCCACAACACAGTGCTGTGACACATCCACCTGCACAGCAGGAGGGAGGGCAACCACAGAGAGAGATGCTTCGCAGAGGGCACTACCCTCGCCACAGGGTCCACAGACCGAGGCTCAGCTTCCTGGACCTCTCTGAGCAGCAGTGCACACGGAGGCTCAGAGTCACTCGACATGTAGTCGTAGACATCTGCAGCCTCCTTAATGCTGAGCTGCTCCCGGCTGGCCCGAGCACCATCTTCTTACCTGTCGTGTCAAAGTCACCACTGCCCTCAACAACTTCTCCTCCGCATCCTTCCAGGGTGCCACCGGGGACATCGCCGACGTCTCTCAGTCGTCTGCACAAAAGAGCCCCACAAATACACCTACACCCACTCTGCAGTGACACAATGGGTGGCATCGGGTGTGGGTCTTCATTATGATCCACAGGAAAGGGCATTATTGCACAAACCAGACAAGATTCGCAAAGACGTGGCAGTAGTGGTGCCAATATAATATGATGTGGAGATGCCGGTGATGGACTGGGGCGGACAAATGTAAGGAGTGTTACAACACCAGGTTATAGTCCAACAGCTTTATTTGAAATCACAAGCTTTCGGAGCTTTCCTCCTTCGTCAGGTGAGTGTAGGAGGATTCCATAAAGGTACAGCATATATAGTCAGAGAACAATGCCTGGTGATTACAGATAATCTTTCCAACTGCCCGTTATCTCACCTCGGCAGAGATATAATCAAAGCAATCAAAGGAGTGGAATGGTGTTCAGACAGAGAAACATTACTTACAAGACTACTGAATACACAATCGGTCAGAACACAAAGACAGAGAGAGAGAGAGAGAGAGAGAGCGATCCACCCGAAAGGCAGAGAAAGAGAAAGAATGACCAGTTGTATTAAAAACAGATAACCTTTTTTCGCTGGTGGGGTTACATGTAGCGTGACATGAACCCAAGATCCCGGTTGAGGCCTCCCTCATGGGTACGGAACTTGGCGATCAATTTCTGCTCGACGATTTTGCGTTGTCGTGTGTCTCGAAGGCCGCCTTGGAGAACGCTTACCCGAAGATCGGAGGCTGAATGTCCTTGACTGCTGAAGTGTTCCTGGACTGGGAGGGATCCCTCCTGTCTGGCGATTGTTGCGCGGTGTCCGTTCATCCGTTGTCGCAGTGTCTGCATGGTCTCGCCGATGTACCATGCTCTGGGGCATCCTTTCCTGCAACGTATGAGGTAGACAACGTTGGCAGAGTCACAGGAGTATGAACCATGTACCTGGTGGGTGGTGTCCTCTCGTGTGATGGTGGTATCTGTGTCGATGATCTGGCATGTCTTGTAGAGGTTGCTGTGGCAGGGTTGTGTGGTGTCGTGGATGCTGTTCTCCTGAAAGCTGGGTAATTTGCTGCGAACAATGGTCTGTTTGAGGTTAGGTGGCTGTTTGAAGGCGAGTACTGGAGGCGTGGGGAAAGAGTCAAATTGGACTCCTCCGGAGGGTCGCTGCCCTAAGCTTGACATGTATGCTTAAGCTGTCAGGAGATGCGTCAACGCCAGATTCATCAGCTGCACTCACAAGACAGTCCAGAATGTCACCCGAGCACAATGCAATGCCATCGACGCTCTCAAGACCAACCGCAATATCGTCATCAAACCAGCGGACAAAGGAGGAGCCATCGTCATACAGAACAGAACGGACTATTGCAAAGAAGCATTCCGACAACTGGACAACCAGGAACACTACAGACGGTTACCCGCAGATCCGATCAAAGAACACATCCACCAGCTCAACAAACTAATCAAGACCTTCGATCCAGACCTTCAAAGCATCCTACGCGCTCTCATCCCACGTACTCCCCGCGTGGGAGACTTCTACTGCCTCCCAAAGATACACAAAGCCAACACACCCGGACGTCCTATCGTATCAGGCAACGGAACCCTGTGTCCAGGGCATCCTGAAACCCATCGTACAGGGAACCCCCAGCTTCTGTCACGACACTACAGACTTCCTACAAAAACTCAGCACCCACGGACCAGTTGAACCAGGAACACTTCTCACCACGATGGACGTCTCGGCACTCTACACCAGTATCCCCCACGATGACTGCATCGCTGCGACAGCATCAATACTCAACACCAACAACAGCCAATCTCCAGACGCCATCCTACAACTCATCCGCTTCATCCTGGATCACAATGTCTTCACCTTCGATAACCAGTTCTTTACCCAAACACACAAAACAGCCATGGGGACCAAATTCGCACCCCAATACGCCAACATTCTCATGCACAAGTTCGAGCAGGACTTCTTCACTGCACAGGACCTCCAACCAACGCTATACATCAGATACATCGACGACATTTTCTTCCTATGGAACCACAGCGAAGAATCACTGAAGAGACTACCCGACAACATCAACAAGTTCCATCCCACCATCAAACTCACCATGGACTACTCCTCAGAATCGGTTTCTTTCTTGGACACACGAATCTCCATCCAAGATGGGCACCTCAGCACCTCACTCTACCGCAAGCCCACGGACAACCTCAAGATGCTCCACTTTTCCAGCTTCCACCCTAACCACGTCAAAGAGGCCATCCCCTATGGACAGGCCCTGCGAATACACAGGATCTGCTCAGACGAGGAGGAACGCGATGGACACCTACAGATGCTGAAAGACGCCCTCGTAAGAATGGGATATGACACTCGACTCGTCGATCGACAGTTCCGACGGGCCACAGCGAAAAATCGCATAGACCTCCTCGGAAGACAAACACTGGACACAACCAACAGAGTACCCTTCGTCGTCCAGTACTTCCCCGGAGCGGAGAAACTATGCCATGTTCTTCACAGCCTTCAACGTGTCATCGATGACGACGAACACCTTGCTAAGGCCATCCCCACGCCTCCACTACTCGCCTTCAAATAGCCACCTAACCTCAAACAGATCATCCTTCACAACAAATTACCCAGCTTTCAGGAGAACAGCGTCCACGACACCACACAACCCTGCCACAGCAACCTCTACAAGACATGCCAGATCATCGACACAGATACCACCATCACACGAGAGGACACCACCCACCAGGTACATGGTTCATACTCTTGCGTCTCTGCCAACGTTGTCTACCTCATACGTTGCAGGAAAGGATGCCCCGGAGCATGGTACATTGGCGAGACCATGCAGACACTGCGACAACGGATGAACGGACACCGCGCAACACTTGCCAGACAGGAGGGTTCCCTCGCAGTCGAGGAACACTTCAGTAGTCAAGGACGTTCAGCCTCCGATCTTCGGGTAAGCGTTCTCCAAGGCGGCCTTCGAGACACACGACAACGCAAAATCGTCGAGCAGAAATTGATAGCCACGTTCCGCACCCATGAGGACGGCCTCAACCGGGATCTTGGGTTCATGTCACGCTACATGTAACCCCACCAGCGAAAAAAGGTTATCTGTTTTTAATACAAGTGGACATTCTCTCTCTTTCTCTGCCTTTCGGGTGTATCACTCTCTCTCTGTCTTTGTGTTCTGACCGATTGTGTATTCAGTAGTCTTGTATGTAATGTTTCTCTGTCTGAACACCATTCCAGTCCTTTGATTGCTTTGATTATATCTCTGCCGAGGTGAGATAACGGGCAGTTGGAAAGATTATCTGTAATCACCAGGCATTGTTCTCTGACTATATATGCTGTACTATTATGGAATCCTCCTACACTCACCTGACGAAGGAGGAAAGCTCCGAAAGCTTGTGATTTCAAATAAAGCTGTTGGACTATAACCTGGTGTTGTAAGACTCCCAATATAATGTGTGATGTGAGTTGGTCAGAAATGAAATATAAGTAAAAACCATGACAAACCCTCAAACACCCTTGTGCATCCCCTTCATACTCACGACACGTTTGCCTTACGCTGCCTACTGCACATATGTGATGCATGCCCTGTGGCTGCAGCACAGGTAGTGGCAGGTTGAGTGAGGCTGACCGTGAAAGAGATGCATGAGAGGGTGAGTATGAGATAGAGCCATGAGATTGTATGAGGATTGGGTTGAGTGGTAGTGGTGGGATGACTACTGGCGAGGTGAGTAAGTGCAGGTAAGATGAGGATGAGGTTTGAGTGGGTGTGAGGAGTGATGTGACAGAGTAGTGTTGGCAGTGCAGAAGGAGATGTGGGGTGGGGGCGGTGACGTGGCAGACGGAGTGTAGGGGAATGAGTAAGTGTACTCAATTTGGCTGACCTACTGAGGTCATTGCAGCGCCTCCTGCACTGTATGCAGGTGGGTGATATGTTGGTGGGGCAGGTGACCTCCTCTGCCACCTCAAGCCAGGCCTCCTTGGTGGCAGAGTCTTGCCGCTTCCTCCCGCCCGCCGGGGGGAAGATCTCTGTCCTCCCCCTCCTCCTCACCCCATCCAATGATACCTGGAGTGAGGCATCATTAACCTGGGAGCAGCCTTCCCCCTGGGCTGCTCCATGCTGTAATTTTTTCTGTTTGTTGCAGCATCTGTCAGTGGAGGACTGCCCCTTTAAATAGAGCTGACAGACCTCACTGCGCATGCGCAGTCCGCCCGACGCGCAGCTCAGCAGCGGGGAACCCGGAAGACCAGGTAAGTGGATCCAATTAGGCTGCGATCGCGCGCGGGGCAGACTGATTTCACCGGGCGCGTTACCCACGCACCCAGTCGCCCCCCCCCCGCCGCGAACCCGCAGCCCTCCTAATATCGAGCCCATACAAGCAGCTTCCATTATAAATGTGGAAACAGGAATTTATAATAGAAATATAATTTAAGGATAGTATTTATAACTTTAAAATGGGGACTGAATTACATTTGTGCATCCTGATCCAATCCTGGTTTCTAATCATGCTTCACATGAAGTCTACACTTGATCTGGACATTTACAATGACATGGAAAGGCAAACTTACTGAGAGTGTACCTCCCAGCCCTATGACCTCTACCACAAAGAACAACAGGATCACAGGAACACCATCACCTTCAAGCTCCCCTGCAAGTCACACACCATCCTGACTTGGACGTATACTGCCATTCCTTCATCATCACTGGGTTAAAGTCCTAAAATTCCCTATCTGACACAATTGTGGAAGCACAATAAACAAAAGGACTGCAGTAATTCAAAGAGAAGACCAACCACCACCTTCTCAGGGGAAGTAGGGGCGTGTAAAGAAAATGCAGCTCTGCCGGCATTGCCCACATCCTCAACACAAATAAAAAAAATTGATTATCAGTAAGATAAAAATCTTTTGTCACTATGCACTTCCTGACTACAAAACGTTACTCCCTGTTGTCATAGTCACATTTTTATGTCAATTTAAAAAAAATTATCAACATTTCTAATGGAAACTGCTTATGTAAATTTGCCACAACATAATTACACCTCCCACCAGTGGTACTGCTGTACCCCCTCATTTTTACATCAACCAGCTTCTCAGCCTGTACTGAAAAAAAAACTCCTTTTGGCCAACTTCTCTGCTTACCAAAATTTTGCTATTTAACTGTAAATATCAAATTACAGTATTATATAAAAATGAGGGCAGGATGTATAAAATCAATATGTTCCCCGATCCTATTATCTCCTGTCCTCTAACCCCACATCACCTGACGACCTTGTCTCCCCATGTGCAACACCAGAAATGAACGACTGGTATTTATAAAGCACGTGGTGTGCATTATGGAGGGAGATCATGTGCAAATTTGCACTTGATTTTTATAACTCTGCACTATTTTCATGCTAAGTATATTTGAGCACAGTTTTCAAAACTACATTATTTAGCAGCACAATTTGGGGAAGGCCAGACTCTGAGAAAACTGGCACAGTATACATTATTTAGTTACTAAGTTGTTTAAAAGGCATAGATATTTGATGAAAAACAAAATGGCTACTGGTCATTCACTACAAAAATGACTGAACACCATGTTGGAGTAATTTGCAGGCAAAGTTATATTTCATGATTAGAGGCACAAATATTATAACACTTCTGTCCAGACATGCAGCAAAATTTTTGATTCATGTAGAGTTGACTGGTGATACTTGCAACACAATACAACCCATCCATCAAAATCTGACAAATATTAAATCTAAACATTAGTGAATCCAAAGAGCTTCTACAAATACATAAAGGGCAAAAGAGTAACTAGGGAGAGAGTAGGGCCTCTTAAGGATCAACAAGGTCATCTATGTGCGGAACCACAAGAGATGGGTGAGATCCTAAATGAATATTTTGCATCGGTATTTACGGTTGAGAAAGGCATGGATGTTAGGGAACTTGGGGAAATAAATAGTGATGTCTTGAGGAGTGTACATATTACAGAGAGGGAGGTGCTGGAAGTCTTAACGCGCATCAAGGTAGATAAATCTCCGGGACCTGATGAAGTGACGTTATGGGAGGTTAGGGAGGAAATTGCGGGTCCCCTAGCAGAGATATTTGAATCATCGACAGCTACAGGTGAGGTGCCTGAAGATTGGAGGGTAGCAAATGTTGTGCCTTTGTTTAAGAAGGGCGGCAGGGAAAAGCCTGAGAACTACAGACCGGTGAGCCTGACATCTGTAGTGGGTAAGTTGTTAGAGGGTATTCTGAGAGACAGGATCTACAGGCATTTGGAGAGGCAGGGACTGATTAGGAACAATCAGCATGGTTTTGTGAGAGGAAAATCATGTCTCACGAATTTGATTGAGTTTTTTGAAGGGGTAACCAAGAAGATAGATGAGGGCTGTGCAGTAGACGTGGTCTACATGGACTTTAGCAAAGCCTTTGACAAGGTACTGCATGGTAGGTTGTTACATAAGGTGAGGTAACCAAGGTGAGGTAGCCAATTGGATACAAAATTGGATTGACGACAGAAGACAGAGGGTGGTTGTAGAGGGTTGTTTTTCAAACTGGAGGCCTGTGACCAGCGGTGTGCCTCAGGGATCGGTGCTGGGTCCGCTGTTATTTGTTATTTATATTAATGATTTGGATGAGAATTTAGGAGGCATGGTTAGTAAGTTTGCAGATGACACCAAGATTGGTGGCATTGTGGACAGTGAAGAAGGTTATCTAGGATTGCAGCGGGATCTTGATAAATTGGGCCAGTGGGCCGATGAATGGCAGATGGAGTTTAATTTAGATAAATGTGAGGTGATGCATTTTGGTAGATCGAATCGGACCAGGACCTACTCCGTTAATGGTAGGGCGTTGGGGAGAGTTATAGAACAAAGAGATCTAGGAGTACAGGTTCATAGCTCCTTGAAAGTGGAGTCACAGGTGGATAGGGTGGTGAAGAAGGCATTCAGCATGCTTGGTTTCATTGGTCAGAACATTGAATACAGGAGTTGGGATGTCTTGTTGAAGTTGTACAAGAAATTAGTAAGGCCACACTTGGAATACTGTGTACAGTTCTGGTCACCCTATTATAGAAAGGATATTATTAAACTAGAAAGAGTGCAGAAAAGATTTACTAGGATGCTACCGGGACTTGATGGTTTGACTTATAGGGAGAGGTTGGATAGACTGAGACTTTTTTCCCTGGCGAGTAGGAGGTTTAGGGGTGATCTTATAGAAGTCTATAAAATAATGAGGGGCATAGATAAGGTAGATAGTCAAAATCTTTTCCCAAAGGTAGGGGAATCTATAACGAGGGGGCATAGATTTAAGGTGAGAGGGGAGAGATACAAAAGGGTCCAGAGGGGCAATTTTTTCACTCAAAGGGTGGTGAGTGTCTGGAACGAGCTGCCAGAGGCAGTAGTAGAGACGGGTACAATTTTGTCTTTTATAAAGCATTTGGACAGTTACATGGGTAAGATGAGTATAGAGGGATATGGGCCAAGTGCAGGCAACTGGGACTAGAGTAGTGGTATATAAACTGGGCGACATGGACATGTTGGGCCGAAGGGCCTGTTTCCATGTTGTAAACTTCTATATTTTGCCAATTTTCCCCCCCTACTCCTCTCCTGAAAGTCTTAACTTCTCCTGGGGTGTGATTCTACAATCACCAGGCACTCCTCTGTACTGTGCCCATGTGGCCATTCTTCATGCATGATTCTTTACAGTATGAGCGTTTGCAGGCCAGTTCACTGAGGCAAGCATCACAGGTGAGTCTGATCTTGTCCACATGCAGTGCATACTTTCCATGAGGAGTCACTGGTTAATGATGAGGAGCAGGATGATTTTGCTCTCCCTAGTAGAGGAGTTCTGAGACTTGCTGTAGCGCATCAATTGCTGCCACAGCTTAGTTCAGCTAATTTAGCACTGACGATCGATCCTGGGACCTTTTGGTCCATTTGACTCAGCTATTATTTGCTTTTACCAGCTCAGCCATTAAGGGAGCTTCGAAATGATTTACTAATTACAAACAGAGTAGTTCTCCTGATACTCACCTACAGATGTAATTTTGAATGCTAGTGTGTAGTGCAGACTGGCTTTGTGTTCCTTCACCTGCTGGATCCCATCTCCTCAATACCATGTGGTTATGGGGCAGTAGGCTCACTTTCATATCTGTCATTCTACACACATGCACACACACACACACACACACGGAGAGGGAGAGAGGGAGGGAGATTCTTTATACCTACCTTTACCTATGTATCACCGACATTGTTGAATTGTTTTAAGAGTTGGTGGATGACGGTAGCCCAGAAGATAATGGGGTCGAAATTCACCTTGGGTATTAGCATTAACCGTGCGGTATGGCACCGGCCTCCTGTTATACGCCCTGCTTGATATTCAGTTCCATCGAGTGGAATGTATAATGGGAGGTCAGTACCATACCACCCATTTTGCCCTACTGCCCAAGATGAATTCTACCCTATTATGTATCTCAATTTCCAAAGAGCCTTTGATAAAGACCATACAGAAAGTTATTAAGTCAGGTTGCATCCTGTGGGATTGGTGGGCAGATCTTATGCTGACGATCTAATCAGTTGCACTCTCTTGGGCAGAGGATAGTAATTAATGGAAACAACTCTGCATGTGGTCCAATCACTAGTGGAGTTCCCTGTTGGGACTGTTGCTCCTCATCAGTTGAATGAAGTCATTGAGGGAACAAATTTTAAGTTTGCTGATGACACAAAGATGTGTACATGAGATATGAATGTTGATGAAATTAATAGACTACAGGCTGATCTAGATATATTGGGGGAATGGGGCCACATGTGGCGGATGTCCTTCAATGTAAATAAAGGCAGCATGATAGATTTGGGTCTGAATAATTCCATGTACGGTTCTGGAGTGGGAGAGGGACCTGAAGGTCCAAGCACTGTCTTGAGGCCATAGGGAAAGCAAGTAGCATCTTAAGGTGCACAGCCAGGACAGTTCATTATGAGACCAGAAATGCGTGCCTGGAATTTCCACAGGGGTTCAGACAAATACCTGAAGGGAAGGCTCTAATTGATCAGGCCAAGTTGCTGTATTGCCAACTTCTGGTAAGCAAGATGCTAAGCTGTGACAAAGCTAATATTGTGTAAAAAGCAAATCACAGAATTGCTTCTCTGAAAAACGTTGGTAGGCAGACTGAACATATGTACGGTATCCTCTGTCTTTAAACAAGACCCTTTTGGATGAAAATTCAGGAACAAAATAGCATAATACTACTTGGGCAATATCACAGGTGACTGACTAGTAATACAACAAAAAATATATTTCCTGTCCATCACACTTCAATTGTCACCTTGAAATTTTGTGCCATATTTCAAAAAATTATAAAGAAACAAAGCCTTTTGAAATGTATACAGGAACTCTAGCAACAGGAAATATAGAATCAGAGTTTACTAACCATACTTTAAAAAAATGACAAATGCCAGGGTTCTGAATGTGCTCATCCAGAGTTTACTTAACTGCAATTAGATATTGTGCTTTAAAGGGATATATCTTAGCATCCATCTTATCAGCAGAATAATACATTATGCATTACATTGTATAATATTCTGTCCTTATAAAACAATTCATAATCTGATTTACTATGAGTAATGCCACAATCAAGATCCACTACTATTACAAATAACACCTAACACCATCCACTAAATGATACCAGTCATTCAATCTCAGAATTCAGAACATAAACTACTTGAGCTTTACTCTTGCAGCTTACGATACCGTCTTAACCTGTTATCTGGATGATTATTTTGCAATTCTCTAAAAAGGTATTCAGTATACAGTATCCCATATTTCCTCAAGGTTAAGGAGCTTCTTCTTTGATTGGCTTCCTCGCCCTTGATCTTCCTTTGTTTCTATAGCCAGTTTGCACATGCTTCAACATTCAATGAATGTTCAAAATTAGCACAGAATTTGGATTTTCCAATTGGTTTTATGTAATTACCACAAGTCCAAAGAAAACTAAGCAGAGAAAACTGCACTTTTTCCTTTTAGCACAAAAAGGCAAACCATGCTGACTCCATTGATGGTTCAATAGTGCAGCCTACAAAGTGTTTTAAAAATTAGCTCCTCAAGGCTTTGAACATGGTTTGTGCTGTCATTTTGGTTAAAAACTCAAACTCATGAGCTCAAAAACTCATAACAAGCCCATTCAAACGTTTTACAATGACTGACAGTAAAGTCGCCAAGGGTCAACCGCTTACAGTGAACAGTAAGCCCACAAAAATACATCTTACCCAAGAACTCCATTGTTCTTCATTTGATGTAAAAATTCAGATAACCCAGAAAAGAATGTGATAGGGTATGATACTCATATTGTGAATTATACTGGTGACAAAGCTGATTCAGCTATCCCCTCTGAGAAAGCTTATCAGGGATAACAACTTCATTGTCGCTGGGTCAAAATCCTGGAACTCCCTACCTAATAGCACTGTGGGAGAACCTTCACCACACGGACTGCAGCGGTTCAAGAAGGCGGCTCACCACCACCCTCTCAAGGACAATTAGGGATGGGCAATAAATGCTGGCCTTGCCAGTGATGCCCACTTTTCATCAATGAATAAATAAAAACTCTCCAGTGCTGAAGGCAGTGTGAATAGGGACAGCTCAGGTCAGGCTTCAGTATTAAGAAACCAGTTTGAAACTACTGCAGCCTGACAAAAGGTAAAGTAAAAAGTAAATACACAAGGGGTAATTTTACTAATTCATGCTCCTGGCAAAGAGCTTTGCGCAGCATTCAGTGTTCAGGCATGCCCCCCCCCCCAGGATTTTACATCCACTATAATTAATGGATAGAAAATTGCAGAGGTACATGCAAGAATTCCCGATATGCTGCCCCAGTGCACAAAACTCCACTTCAGGACCGTCAGTTTGTGCATATACATATACACACAAATATAAATTTATTGTATTACAACTTCTGAAACAATAAAATAAAATGTTCTAACATATTATTCCCTCCTATCTTTTCCTTTAATCTCTGAAACAAGATGAATTTTTCATTATTGCTCCTTAAGCAGCACTCTAAAAATTGTAACAAATGGTAAAATGATTTTACAACTGCAACATAAAAGAAACAGCCCAAGGTGCTTCATATAGCAAAAAAAAATACCAAGTACTAGTATAATTAGAATAGTTCAACAAATGCATTGCCAAAAGGATAAGTTTTTGAGGAGGAATTTAAGGGTAGAGATAGAAGTAGCAAATCAAAGAGTTTTAGGGAGGATGTTCCAAAGGGTAGGAAGTAGATGGCTGAAACTTCGCCATCAAGTGAGACCCATTGGGAGAGGATGGGGCAGAATATGCCAGAGTCTTAATGCTATAGGGCATAGGCTGAGATGTAGGTCTGGAATAGATTGCAAAGGTAGGGTGGGGCAAGGCCAAGTAAGGATTTGTAAACACAAGGATATTGAATCGAAAGTATTGGGAGACAGGGTGCGTGTGAAAGCCACTGAGAGAAAGGGTGGTGAGTGAGTGGAACTTAATGTAGGGCAGTGAAGTTTTGGACAATTTCGAATTTGTGTTGGGCGGTGAATGGGAGCTCAACAAGGAGGGCATTGGAGAAGTCAAGTCTTGAAAACATGGGATGAGGTAGGACAGAGGTAAGTAATGTTGCAGAGTTGGAAGTAGGAGGTCTTAATGATGGATAAGTCATTTAAAGTTCATATTAAGGCCAAATAAGACAAGAAATATGTGTAAATGTGAGCAGCACACTCACCTTCACCTACTACCAACATACCTTTTCCACATTTGCAACCAGGTACGAGGGAATAAGGTGACTGCACTGACTCAGGCACAGACCATCCTCCATTCAGCTTGCACCTGTGCTTTTAGTGGCGGTTGGTCTAATGCCCCAACTGGGGCCATTCTCCTTTGGTGAACCTACTGTAGCATCATCTCAAAATCCACAGCTTCGAAGGGAGCAGCATTACTGACATGCCTCCGCTGTGCTACTGTGAACAGTTAGTCCATTTTTCCACATGCCCACAACTTCCCCTCCTTTGCAGATTTTCTCAGCCGTGTGCTATAGGCCAATCTCTCTTGGCAAGCTTTTCTTGTACCTGTAGCCAAATAAAATTAGGCAGGCCTGCCCATTGTGGTATGAGCAGAATTTTGTCAGAATTGCAAAATCGAGAGTAATATCACCAACAAGTAGCATATAAATGAAGAAAAGGAACAGCCCAAGGATGGCATTTTAGCGCACTCCAGAGATGTATGGTGGGATACGTAAGAGTGGAGCCAAGTGTGGACAGTCCTTTGAAGGTGAACCATAGACGAGTGACGACAAAGGGTGGGGTGATCGATCCTGTCAAGTACCACAGTGAAGCCAGCAAGGGATAATACATTACGGTGGCAGTCACAGAGCCTTAATTTTAAACACTCCTTATTAGCACTTCAGTTCTGTCTGCATTTGTGACTATTGTTTGTCAAATTGTAACACAATGGCAGGGAATTTACTGCAACGGCCTTATTGGTGACAATCGCCATAAGTAAGGCTGTTGTTTGCCCCGATCTTCCAGTGCTGATCAAAAGCCAAAATTTGTTGGGGAACTCATTATCATAAGCCACAGCGATAATAGTGGCGATCCAAGGAACTCTGAAGCGTCCTTTACTCAATTTTTAATCACCATATATATTTATAATAATCACCTCCTCAGATATTTTGGCAATTTACGGTTTATAACATCATTAATTACTTTTGTTTTATGGCATATATTTAACCAAATTGCAAATATAAAAATGATTAATTGCTGTCTAGTTACAATAGACTCAATTAATTAAAACTAATTTCATCCTATTTTTACATAAACCTAATCCAAAGTTTTTATTTACGTGTCGGAAGGTTTTTGCGAGCATTTGTTGTAGAGATTTTCTTCTATTTAATACCAGACCAAATGTGTTTTGGATTTATATCTATAATCTAACACAATGAATGTAACAATCAGAAATGAACTTTAACTGTCAAATTGTTACATCTAGGCCCGTAAAATTGAGAAAAATTATGATCAATCATCCTATGTGCTTTTAGTAATGTCCTTTTCGCTGAGAATGCGCTTCCCACTGCAATGTAGGGACTGTAGGTTTTACATTTATTTATAATTAGGACCAGGAGTTATAGCATATATAATAAAATATATTGTTCTTACATAATGACAGAGTGAACAGCAGGTTATTTCACATAGAAAATTGGGCTTATAATACCCATCCAACCTTTAAAACCTGTGCCCAGAACTAATCTTTCCCTTCACCAGCAGCTTTCTGCAGCAGTGTTCCCGCAAGCAGCGATTAAAGTAGCGCGATTCCAAGAAATTTGTGATCACCACGGTTTTGAATGGGGCAGAGTTTGATTATTCAATTTTCCAGGGTTTTGGTGATGGTTCGAGTGGAGCGGCGCAAATGGCCCAGGAAATTTTGGCATGGCTTAAAAACAGTAGTCATTCACTCCACAATTTCCTGGAACTTCTGTGTTAGAATAATGGAGTACGCCATAGATGCGGCATTACTATCGCACAAGTTGTCAGGAAATTCCAGGCCAATGTCTCTGCAAATCAATTTGAACAAGTAGATGTTTCAAGATAAACAATTTATATTGCACTATAAAAAACAGTTGCTACATAGGGTAAAAGCGCCTGGAGTCTCAATGTCAGAAATTAGGATGTGATTCCAACAGTGTTATGTACTTTTTTTTACACAACAGAAATATATTTTTATTCTTAAATGCTTGACTAATTTGACAATAGGGCTGCCATCTTTCGACCGGATACACTGAATACATTTTTTTTTAAAAGCTATGTGCCGTTACATTGCTGTGCAGTTTTTTTTTTGATCATCAAGGTGACATGATACGAGTGTTGAAGAATGGGACTCTTCTGATACAAACTGGATATCCAGGTGGTGAAGGATAGAATACTAGAGCCTAGTCTTCAGTTGCTTCAAGCCTTTATTCACAGAGCCCCACATTACGCACACACCACACCCTGGATCAGCTCTCTTATAAATAGATACAAGAGAATTCCCAATTGATATGCACCACCTGAATATAATTAACACTAATTGATATAAATCACATGGATACAATTAACATCTTCCCAATTCAGGCACCTCAGGCCAGCATCAAGTACTTCCAGGTCAGGTATAGAGCAGCCAGTTGCAAAGAAAAGCTCCCTCCCTCTACCCACCAACATGTCTCAACCCCAATCTCAGAAGAACATTCCTTACTGCAACTTTATCCATTTGCTCCACCAACCATTCTGTGGCCAATAAATAATGTTGAATTAGGAACAGTTTTATGGCATAGGCTCATGCGCTAATAAAGCTACTAAAACCCATTTCACAAAGGATCCTTGCAGTCTGCAGTATAAAGGGGCTTTCATCCCATTAGTATGGGCTGAATTTGAACCCAGGTCCTCAGGTCAGTGTCCAATTAATTGTGTCATTCAATTTCCATGTGATTTTTAATTATTAAAATTCCCAGGCACCCACCCTACGAATGTATTGTAAGTTACCATACAGGGGGACATCTTAACGAGTGATTTTATGAGAGTTCATTAGTTGCCTCTGGATGCAGTTCTTCAATATAGGCATAAACACCGTAAGTTAAGTCCAAAATTATTGGTATTTGCTCCCACATTAACGGGGATTTCTCAAATCACTCATTCGCGGTCACCAATGTCCCATTATAATGCTATTTTCTCTGTTTTTAAGCATGGTTCAGTTGGTAGCATTTTTGCTTTGGAGTCAGAAGGCTCAAGCTGCACTCCAGGTATTAATATAAGAAATAGGAGGAGGACTAGGCCATGCGGCCCTCGAACCTGCTCCGCCATTCAGTAAAATCATGGCTGATCTTCGACTTCAACTCCACTTTCCTGCCTGATCCCCATATCTCTTCATTCCCCTAGAGTCCAAACATTTATCTATCTCAGCCTTGAATATACTCAACGACTCAGCATCCACATCCCTCTGCGGTAAAGAATTCCAAAGATTCACAACCCTCTGAGTGAAAAAATGCCTTATCTCAGTCTTAAATGGCCGACCCCTTATCCTGCGACTATGCCCTCTGGTTCTAGACTCTCCAACCAGGGGAAACAACCTCTCCGTCTTTGCCCTGTCAAGCTCCCTCAGAATCTTATATGTTTCAATGAGATCACCTCTCAATCTTCTAAACTCCAGAGTATAGGCCCATTCTACTCAACTTCTCTTCATAGGACAACCCTCTCATACCAGGAATTAATCTAGTGAACCTTCGTTGCACTGCCTCTATGGCAAGTATATCCCTCCTTAGATAAGGAGACCAAAACTGTACACAGTACTCCAGGTGAGGTCTCACCAAAGCCCTGTATAATTGTAGTAAGACTTCCTTACTTTTGTACTCCAACCCCCTTGCAATAAAGGCCAACATGCCATTTGCCTTCCTAATTGCTTGCTGTACTTATAGGTTAACTTTTTGTGTTTCTTGTACCAGGACACCCAAGTCTCTCTGGACACCAACATTTAATAGTTTCTCACCACTTAAAAAATATTCTGTTTTTCTATTCTTCCTACCAAAGTGAATAACCTCACATTTCCCCACATTGTACTGCATCTGCCACTTTCTTGCCCACTCACTTAACCTGTCTATATCTCTTTATAGACTCTGTGTTCTCCTCACAGCTTACTTTCCCACCTAGCTTTGTATTGTCAGCAAAATCGGTCCCTTCATCTAAGTCATTAATATAGATTGTAAAAAGCTGAGGCCCAAGCACCGATCCTTACGGTACCCCACTATTTACAGCCTGCCAACCTGAAAATGACCCGTTTTTTCCGACTCTCTGTTTTCTGTCTGTTAACCAATTCTCTATCCATGCTAATATATTACCCCTAACCTCATGAGCCCTTATCTTGCATAACAACCTTTTATGTGGAACCTTATCGAATGCCTTTTGAAAATCCAAATATACTACATCCACTGGTTCTCCTTTAACTACCGTTAGTTACATCCACAAAAAACGCTAAATAAATTTGTCAAACATGATTTCCCTTTCATAAAACCATGTTGGCTCTGCCAAATCATATTATGATGTTCTAAGTGCCCTGTTACCACTTCCTTTTGTAATGGATTCTAGCATTTTCCTGACGACTGATGTCAGGCTAACTGGCCTGTAGTTCCCCGTTTTCTCTCTCCCTCCTTTCTTTAATAGTGGGGTTACATTTGCTACCTTCCAATCCGTTGGGACCGTTCTAGAATCTAGGGAATTTTGGAAAATCATAACCAATGCATCCACTATTTCTGCAGTCACCTTTTTTAGAACCCTCGGATGTAGGCCATCAGGTCCAGGTTATCAGCTTTTATTCCCATTAGTTTCTCTAGTACTTTTTCTCTACTGATAATAATTACTTTAAGTTCCTCACTCTCATTAGCCCCTTGGTTCCCCACTATTTCTGGTATGCTTTTTGTGTCTTCTACTGTGAAGACAATACAAAATATTTGTTTCTTGCATCTGCCATTTCCTGATTCCCCATAATAATTTTTCCTGTTTCAGCCTCTAGGGGACCAACATTTACTTTTGTTACTTTCTTCCTTTTTACATACTTGTAGAAGCTCCTACAATCCATTTTTATATTTCTTGCTAGTTTACTTTCATATTCTATTTTATCCCATTTTATCAATCTTTTGGTTGTCCTTTGCTGGTTTTCTAAAACTCACCCAATCCTCAGGCTTTCTACTCTTCTTGGCAACATTACAGGCCTCTTCGTTTAATCTAATACTATCCTTAACTTCTTTAGTTAGCCACGGGTGGATCACTTTTCCCGTGGAGTTTTTAATTTCTCAATGGAATGTATATTTGTTGAGAATATTGAAATATTTCTTTAAATGTTTGCCATTGCTTTTCAACCGTCATACCCTTTAATTTAATTTCCCAATCTAGCTTAGCCAACTCGCTCCTCATTCCGATGTAATTGGCTTTATTTAAGTTTAAGACTCTAGTTTCTGACTTAAGTACATCACTCTCAAACTCAATGTGAAATTCTATCATATTATGATCGTGCTTCCCCAGATGATCCTTTACCATGAGATTACTAATTAACCCTATCTCATTACACAATACAAGAACTAAAATAGCCTGTTCCCTGGTTGGTTCCATGACGTACTGCTCTAGGAAACTGTCTCGAATGCATTCCATGAACTCGTCCTCCAACTGCCTTTGCCAATTCAATTTGTTCAGTCCATATGAAGATTAAAGTCCCCCATGATTACTGCATTACCTTTGTTACAAGCACCTATTATTTCATGATTAATACTCTCTCCAATGGCACAGCTACTATTAGGGGGCCTATAAATTACCCCCACCAGTGTTTTCTGCCCCTTGTTATTTCTTATTTCCACCCATACTGATTCTACTTCCTGATCTTCGGAGCCAAGATCCTTTCTCACCACTGTCCTTATGTCATCCTTTATTGTTAGGGCTGCAACCCCCCCCCTTTTCCATTCTGCCTGTCTTTTCTAAACGTCAGGTACCCTGGAATATTTAGTTTCCATTCTTGGTTACTTTGCAACCATGGGATCAATATTACCAGGGCTGCGGGTTCGCAGCGGAGGGGCTATTGGGCGCATGGGTAACGCGCCCAGCGAAATCAGTCTGCCCCGCGTGCGATTGCAGCCTAAACTGGATCCACTTACCTGGTCTTCCGGGTTCCCCACTGCTGAGCTGCGTGTTGGGCGGACTGCGCATGCGCAGTAAGGTCTGTCAGCTGGAGGAGCTCTATTTAAAGGGACAGTCCTCCACTGACTGATGCTGCAACAAATAGGAAAAAATACAGCATGGAGCAGCCCAGGGGGAAGGCTGCTCCCAGTTTAATGATGCCTCACTCCAGGTATCATTAGATGGGGTGAGGAGGAGGGGGAGGACAGAGATCTTCCCCCTGGCGGGCGGGAGGAAGCGGCCTCCCTCTGCCACCAAGAAGGCCTGGCTCGAGTGGCAAAGGAGGTCACCTGCACCACCAACATATCGCCCACCTGCATACAGTGCAGGAGATGCTGCAATGACCTAAGTAGGTCAGCCAAAGTGAGTACACTTACTCATTCCCCTACACTCCATCTGCCACATCACCGCCCCCACCCCACATCTCCTTCTGCACTTCCAACACTACTCTGTCACATCACCCCTCACACCCACTCAAACCTCATCCTCATCTTACCTGCACTTACTCAACTCGCCAGTACTCATCCCGCCACGACCACTCAACCCAATCCTCATACAATCTCATGGCTCTATCTCATACTCACCCTCTCGTGCATCTCTTTCACGGTCAGCCTCACTCAACCTACCACTACCTGTGCTGCAGCCACAGGGCATGCATCACATATGTGCAGTAGGAAGCGAAAGGCAAACGTGTTGTGAGCATGAAGGGGATGCACAAGGGTGTTTGAGGGTTTGTCATGGTTTTTACTTCTATTGATTTCTGACCAACTCACATCACATATTATATTGGCACCACTACTGCCACGTCGTTGCAAATCTTGTCTGGTTTGTGCAATAATGCCCTTTCCTGAGGATCACTATGAAGACCCACACCTGATGCCACCCATTGTGTCACTGCAAAGTGGGTGTAGGTGTATTTGCAGAGCTCTTTTGTGCAGACGACTGAGAGACGTCGGCGATGTCCCCAGTAGCACCCTGGAAGGATGCGGAAGAGAAGTTATTGAGGGCAGTGGTGACTTTGACACGACGGGTAAGAAGATGGTGCTCGGGCCAGCCAGGAGCAGCTCGACATGAAGGAGGCTGTAGATGTCCACGACTACATGTCGAGTGACTCTGAGCCTTCGTGTGCACTGCTGCTCAGAGAGGTCCAGGAAGCTGAGCCTTGGTCTGTGGACCCTGTGGCGAGGGTAGTGCCCCCTGCGACGCATCTCTCTCTGCGGTTGCCCTCCCTCCTGCTGTGCAGGTGGATGTGTCACAGCACTCTGTTGTGGAGCTCCACGTGTCAGAGGTGGACGGCTTGGCCAGCGAGGCTGGTGATGCTGTTCGCCCTCCGAGGAGGTTATGAGGAGAGGTGCCGAGCCGAGCGGAGGGAGCTTCCGATAAAAGGCGGGATTTCAGAGCGCTGAGAACAGCTGAGAGGAGCCGAGCCGAGCGGAGGGAGCGTCCGATAAAAGGCGGGATTTCAGAGCGCTGAGAACAGCTGAGAGGAGCCGAGCGGAGCGGAGGGAGCGTCCGATAAAAGGCGGGATTTCAGAGGGAGCTGCGACGGAGTTCGAAGTGACGTCAGGAATCAGATCGGGACGCGACACAGGGGAGGCACCTGATTGGTGAGTAGGTTCAGGTGAGTATTTCTACTTATCTACAGTAACTAAAGTAAAAAGAAAGGGAAGGTCTGCATGTCTTATAGGAAGTAGCGTTTTTTTTTAGTGAATCAAGGTCCCTAGTGTAGTTAACATTCTCTAAATTAAAAACAATTTAAAGGAGTAAACTCCTTAAAGGGAGTGGTAAGTAGTTTTTCTTTCCTTTTTTTTCTCTTGACATTGTAGTTGTTGTTAAGCTAACTTAAGGGTTAAGTCATGGCAGGAGATCCCACAGCCGTGTCATGTTCCTCTTGTGGGTTGTGGGAATTCAGGGATCCTTCCTGTATCCCTGATTCCTTCACCTGCGGGAAGTGTGTCCAGCTGCAGCTACTGTTTGACCGCTTGACGGCTCTGGAGCTGCGGATGGACTCACTTTGGAGCATCCGCGATGCTGAGAAAGTCGTGGATAGCACGTTCAGTGAGTTGGTCACACCACAGATAAAAATTACTGAGGGAGATAGTGAATGGGTGACCAACAGACAGAGGAAGAGTAGGAAGGCAGTGCAGGGGTTCCATGCGGTCATCTCCCTCCAAAACAGGTCTACCGTTTTGGATACTGTTGGGGGAGATGGCTCACCAGGGGAAGGTGGCAGTGGCCAGGTTCATGGCACCGTGGCTGGCTCTGCTGCACAGGAGGGCAGGAAAAAGAGTGGCAGAGCTATAGTGATAGGGGACTCGATTGTAAGGGGAATAGACAGGCGTTTCTGCAGACGCAACCGAGACTCCAGGATGGTATGTTGCCTCCCTGGTGCAAGGGTCAAGGATGTCTCGGAGCGGCTGCAGGACATTCTGGAGGGGGAGGGTGAACAGCCAGTTGTCGTGGTGCATATAGGCACCAACGATATAGGTAAAAAACAGGATGAGGTCCTACAAGCTGAATTTAGGGAGTTAGGAGTTAAACTAAAGAGTAGGACCTCAAAGGTAGTAATCTCAGGATTGCTACCAGTGCCACGGGCTAGTCAGAATAGGAATGACAGGATAGCTAGGATGAATACGTGGCTTGAGAGATGGTGCAAGAGGGAGGGATTCAAATTCCTGGGCCATTGGAACCGGTTCTGGGGGAGGTGGGACCAGTACAAATTGGACGGTCTGCATCTGGGCAGGACTGGAACCAATGTCCTAGGGGGAGTGTTTGCCAGTGCTGTTGGGGAGGGTTTAAACTAATGTGGCAGGGGGATGGGAACCGATGCAGGAAGTCAGTGGGAAATAAAATGGTGACAGAAACAAAAGGCAGTAAGGGAGAGTGTACAGAACATGACCGGACAGATGGTCTGAGAAAGCAGGGCAAAGACCAAGGGAAGTCTAGATTAAACTGCATTTATTTCAATGCAAGAAGTCTGATGGGCAAGGCAGATGAACTCAGGGCATGGATGGGTACATGGGACTGGGATGTTATAGCTATTACTGAAACATGGCTAAGGGAGGGGCAGGACTGACAGCTCAATGTTCCAGGGTACAGATGCTATAGGAAAGATAGAGCAGGAGGTAAGAGAGGAGGGGGAGTTGCGTTCTTGATTAGGGAGAACATCACGGCAGTAGTGAGAGGGGATATATCCGAGGGTTCGCCCACTGAGTCTATATGGGTAGAACTGAAAAATAAGAAGGGAGAGATCACTTTGATAGGATTGTACAACAGACCCCCAAATAGTCAACGGGAAATTGAGGAGCAAATATGTAAGGAAATTACAGACAGCTGCAAGAAAAATAGGGTGGTAATAGTAGGGGACTTTAACTTTCCCAACATTGACTGGGACAGCCATAGCATTAGGGGCTTGGATGGAGAGAAATTTGTTGAGTGTATTCAGGAGGAATTTCTCATTCAGTATGTGGATGGCCTGACTAGAGAGGGGGCAAAACTTGACCTCCTCTTGGGAAATAAGGAAGGGCAGGTGACAGAAGTGTTAGTGAGGGATCACTTTGGGACCAGTGATCATAATTCCATTAGTTTTAAGATAGCTATGGAGAAGGATAGGTCTGGCCCAAAAGTTAAAATTCTAAATTGGGGAAAGGCCAATTTTGATGGTATTAGACAGGAACTTTCAGAAGTTGATTGGGAGAGTCTGTTGGCAGGCAAAGGGACGTCTGGTAAGTGGGAGGCTTTCAAAAGTGTGTTAACCAGGGTTCAGGGTAAGCACATTCCTTATAAAGTGAAGGGCAAGGCTGGTAGAAGTAGGGAACCTTGGATGACTCGGGAGATTGAGGCCCTAGTCAAAAAGAAGAAGGAGGCATATAACATGCATAGGCAGCTGGGATCAAGTGGATCCCTTGAAGAGTATAGAGATTGCCGGAGTAGAGTTAAGAGAGAAATCAGGAGGGCAAAAAGGGGACATGAGATTGCTTTGGCAGATAAGGCAAAGGAGAATCCAAAGAGCTTCTACAAATACATAAATGGCAAAAGAGTAACTAGGGAGAGAGTAGGGCCTCTTAAGGATCAACAAGGTCATCTATGTGCGGAACCACAAGAGATGGGTGAGATCCTGAATGAATATTTCACATCGGTATTTACGGTTGAGAAAGGCATGGATGTTAGGGAACTTGGGGAAATAAATAGTGATGTCTTGAGGAGTGTACATATTACAGAGAGGGAGGTGCTGGAAGTCTTAACGCGCATCAAGGTAGATAAATCTCCGAGACCTGATGAAATGTATCCCAGGACGTTATGGGAGGTTATGGAGGAAATTGCGGGTCCCCTAGCAGAGATATTTGAATCATCCACCGCTACAGGTGAGGTGCCTGAAGATTGGAGGGTAGCAAATGTTGTGCCTTTGTTTAAGAAGGGCGGCAGGGAAAAGCCTGGGAACTACAGATCGGTGAACCTGACATCTGTAGTGGGTAAGTTGTTAGAGGGTATTCTGAGGGACAGGATCTACAGGCATTTGGAGAGGCAGGGACTAATTAGGAACAGTCAGCATGGTTTTGTGAGAGGAAAATCATGTCTCACGAATTTGATTGAGTTTTTTGAAGGGGTAACCAAGAAGATAGATGAGGGCTGTGCAGTAGACGTGGTCTACATGGACTTCAGCAAAGCATTTGACAAGGTACCGCATGGTAGGTTGTTACATAAGGTTAAATCTCATGGGATCCAAGGTGAGGTAGCCAATTGGATAAAAAATTGGCTTGACGACAGAAGACAGAGGGTGGTTGTAGAGGGTTGTTTTTCAAACTGGATGCCTGTGTCCAGCGGTGTGCCTCAGGGATCGGTGCTGGGTCCGCTGTTATTTGTTATTTATATTAATGATTTGGATGAGAATTTAGGAGGCATGCTTAGTAAGTTTGCAGAAGACACCAAGATTGGTGGCATTGTGGACAGTGAAGAAGGTTATCTAGGATTGCAACGGGATCTTGATAAATTGGGCCAGTGGGCCGATGAATGGCAGATGGAGTTTAATTTAGATAAGTGTGAGGTGATGCATTTTGGTAGATCGAATCGGGTCAGGACCTACTCCGTTAATGGTAGGGCGTTGGGGAGAGTTATAGAACAAAGAGATCTAGGAGTACAGGTTCATAGCTCCTTGAAAGTGGAGTCACAGGTGGATAGGGTGGTGAAGAAGGCATTCGACATGCTTGGTTTCATTGGTCAGAACAGTGAATGCAGGAGTTGGGATGTCTTGTTGAAGTTGTACAGGGCATTGGTGAGGCCACACTTGGAATACTGTGTACAGTTCTGGTCACCCTATTATAGAAAGGATATTATTAAACTAGAAAGAGTGCAGAAAAGATTTACTAGGATGCTACCGGGACTTGATGGTTTGACTTATAGGGAGAGGTTAGACAGACTGGGACTTTTTTCCCTGGAAAGTAGGAGGTTAAGGGGTGATCTTATAGAAGTCTATAAAATAATGAGGGGCATAGATAAGGTAGATAGTCAAAATCTTTTCCCAAAGGTAGGGGAGTCTATAACAAGGGGACATAGATTTAAGGTGAGAGGGGAGAGATACAAAAGGGTCCAGAGGGGCTTTTTTTTCACTCAAAGGGTGGTGAGTGTCTGGAACGAGCTGCCAGAGGCAGTAGTAGAGGCGGATACAATTTTGTCTTTTATAAAGCATTTGGACAGTTACATGGGTAAGATGGGTATAGAGGGATATGGGCCAAGTGCAGGAAATTGGGACTAGCTTAGTGGTATAAACTGGGCAACATGGACATGTTGGGCCGAAAGGCCTGTTTCCATGTTGTAACTTCTATGATTCTATGATTCTACGGCGGCCCCTATCTGGAAGATGTACATCTGAGGGGGTCCGCAAGGTAGCTACATGTCTCTGGACCCCGGGGTATGTGTGCAAGTTGGTGAATTTGATTGTCAGGAGGAGGGTGGTGGAGGCCAAACTTTGTCCAAAGTGACAGAGTGGCCTCCTGCAATGAGTGAGGGTCTCCGCCCCCCCCCCCAACCTGTCAAATGGACCTTTGCAGCTGCCACAGGCTGATGGCTGCAATACGTCCATTTCAACTGGGAGTGTTTCCCCCAGTACGGGAAACAGTCCCAGTTGTTTCTAAAATCCCACCCCTCCTGACATATTCCCTTAATCAGGTAAATATTGTTAAGTGGCACCCCGCCGGCTTTAATTGCCTGCGGGAGTCCCACATGTGGGAGCTGTGCGCGCACGTCGGCGCGTCTGTGGGGAACCCGGAAGTGGGTGGGTTGGAGCCGGGCTCCCGACCCGCTCCGGGATTCCCCGATTTTCGGAGCCTCCCCGCCAGGAAAGCACCCGATAGCGGGTACTAAAATGGAGCCCCATGTCTCTGTAATGGATATTAGATCAAACTCATTTATCTCTATTTGTGCAACTAATTCATCTATCTTGTTACGAATGCTCCGTGCATTCAGATAAAGAGTCTTTAATTTTGACTTTTACCATTTTTTTCTGCTTTGACCTTACTTGTTGATACTCTATTATTGGTAAACTCTCTGTCCCTTCCTGCCACACTCTGCTTATCTTTACCCAAATCACTACACTGCTCTGTTGCCTTGACTGTTCTCATTCGATTTCTAAATTTCCCCATACCTGACCCCCTCCCCCCCCCCTTTTTAGTTTAAAGTCCTATCTATAGCTCTAGTTATTCGATTCGCCAGGACGCTGGTCCCAGCCAGGTTTAAATGGAGCCTGGCCCAACGGAACAGCTCCATCTTTCCCCAGTACTGGTGCCATTGCCCCATGAATTGAACCCCCTGTCTCCCACACCACTCTTTGAGCCACGCATTTAACTGTCTATTCTTAGAGAAGTGCGTTCTCTCCGGAAAACAGAGGATTGTGGTCCTGACACGGGGGACTGCTTAAAACTGGCGCTGAAAGATTTTTGCCTCCCGATCTTTAAGGATAGGGTGAATGTTATTTGCCACTTATCAACCCAAGCCTGGATGTTGTCCAGCTTTCTGCATGTAGGCCTGGGTTCATTATCTGATCAATTGCAAGTGGAGCTGTACACTCTGCAATCGTTTGCTTGCTGCTGTGCATTTCCTCAACATTATCAAAGATTTGTGCGAGAACAGACTGATGGGCAGTAATAAGGCTGTGGCCACACTGTGTTTCCCCAACATAGTGAACAGACTGCTGTAGATTGGAAACCCAGATCTCAAGAGCAACATTCATAGCATCGTTAAGGAACCTATGGCTGAACTTATGATCTCAGCCAAAGAAGGATCCATTTAACAGCGTCACGGAATGGCCACCTTCTCCAAGGTGGTCTGCACATAGCACTGTCATATCGCACTGCATGGATGCATGTTGCGGAACGTTCCATCGACGCCTACAACCTATACCTCCGAGGCTGCTTGGCACAGTCTTAAATGCATGACCTCCTGCTGGTGAGGTGCAGTAGGAAACACTTGACAAAGCACAATTGCAGAGGGGCAAGTGCAAGTGGAACTGCAGGAGCTGTAACTTGCTCGCCAGAGAAATCTCCCTACAAAGTATGTTTGTAGGCAGGTCCTGTGTACCCCAAATCCTTGGACTCAGCAGCTGCAGGAGCCCTTGAAATGACCCTAGGGCCAACAGGTTGTAGCTCCCGCAATTCCACTTGTACTTGCTCCTCCTCATTGGTGTCTCATTGAGTCTCCTCTGCTACAACTCACTAACTAACCCTTAACAGCGGGGAGGCATCTTTGTTGGTGCTCACCATTCTATAAGTAGAGGATGCAGGTTACTGTGAGATGCTCAGTTGAGGCTGTACATTAGGTTCTGCCACAGCCTCCGCTCGTGTGCCTAGAGGAACAGAAGACAAACACATTTCAGAATGCAGGCAGTAAGATACACCTTGAGTGTAGCATGGGTGTTAGACTGTTGTGCTCTATATATGTGTGGGAGGAGTAAATAAGTGAATGAATAAGAAGCAACACATGAAAAGCAAAGAATGATACTCCCCATGCACTTGGGGGAGGCCTCTAATTTCCACCTTCCCCCACTCACTTTACTGCCTTCATTAGCCAGAATCTTCAGGGCCATCTCTTCAAAAAGAATTAATGGTCATATAACCTTTCTCCTATCTGCTTTCATTGGTGCCAGTTATGTGCAGCTTTCTCCTACAAGTAGATAGAAGAGGGAAAAAGTAATATGATTGAAAATGTGTGTGACCCAAGTACCAGACCAGCAGGCACCTTACATGACTGTGTCAACATTCAGCACGGTAACTTGCTAAATTTGATTTGTCACAGGGCAAATGCGTTGCGTTGGCAGCAATGTAGTGTTCTGGTAAGACATGGGCATGCCTGTGTGTTTGAAAAATTGATGCCTTGGAATGTTTTACTCCGTTAAAGGCACTATATAAATGCAAGTTGTTGTTGAAATCAGCTGACCTCAGCTCAGTGGAGAACAAGTGCCACAGTACCTGGACTGCAGTGCCAGCCCTATAGTTTCTACTGATCTATTACTTCAACCTCAGTCCTTCCTCCACATCCAAATTCAACAAATATATACGCTTCAGGGCAGTAATATATTAAAAGATTCAGACTCAAACTGTTTGAATTTTGTGACATTATCTGAAGTTTTTGTGTTATTGTTTTGTAAGACAATCCTAAATATTTATTACCTTACATATATATCTTAAAATTTCTCTTTCTGCATCAATTTCAGAATCTGTAGCATAGAACAAAATACAAAATCAATGCTATTTCCATTTCCAACACTGGGGACTGCAGTACAGTATGTCAGAAGGTAGCTGCAAAAGTGGTGGCTGGTAGAACTGGAAAAATTTGTTCAACAGTTTTTGACTGAAACATTTGTCAAAGTTTGTTTTCTTGAGCTGGGCTCTCTGAGTCTGTTATTTTCAGCTTCTGAAAGTGAATTAGAAAACAAAAAATGTCAAGTTGTGGCTTCTCCCTTCCCAGCAGATTACAAAAATGCAAATGTCCACCTGGCCATGTTCTTGCATTATAGCCCACCTAACTTCAGATATCCTGGGAAGGAGGCATGAAGCTGTAATTCTAACACACAGAATAGAAATCTCCTCTGACTATCCAAAAGTGGAACTCTAACGACAAAAAAATTTAGCCAATAACTTTAAAACAATAAGCAAAAGATGAGAGTCCGCAGTTTAAATTGTTCCTTTTCTGGGCTGGAGAGGTTCAGTGGTGTTGCAGAAACATAAATCTCCTCATTAAAAGGGTCCTTAACTTTCTGTGACAAGTTTAATTGGTAATTAATGCGCTAATGGAGCAATTTCTTGAAACTCACGGGGAGGTTGACAGTGAACCGCCAATTTTGTGAGGTTAACGGCAGAGCAGCGCAAATCGCTCAGCAACTTGTGGCAATTCGCAACTCATGCCATATATCTTCCTTGCCACAAATTTCCGGACGATTTAGACACTTACAACAAAGTGGGCATTAATCTCGCCGATATTTTGGCAGCATCTTCTGGTCCAACGTTTTTACATAATTTAGGTTACTTTAAAATGTGCGGCATAAACACTATAGATGTTTTAGATCTGAATCTAAAACAAATTTGAACCTGTTGTAACTTATTTTTGTACTGTTGTTAGGGATCATTCATTGCTTCACCGTGATGTTCATTTGTGCTTGTTTTTGTCATATCAGTACATTAAACGGATGCTATAAAGTGATCTGTTAACTGATCAAAGTACATTCATAGTGAAAATGCCAAAAGTGCATTTTTACTGTCAAAAGCATATACTGTATCTTGCATGAAAACAGCCGATAGTGTCAGAAAACAGACAGAATGTAATGATACATTCTGAGAAAATCCTAAATGGAGCACGACAATGCTTATTAATGTATGAATCACTTGAAATAAGATTGCAAAAGTAGAGACATCAATAATATAATAGAAGACTGCCACAGTTAGAATGTATCTCCAGACAACTCTCACTCCCTTTGCTATAATAACTGCCCACTAAAGCAATTGATACTTTCACAAAATTAAATATCTCAGTGAAACTGAAAAATAGCCAAACTGCAAAATCAATTTCATGTGTTATTTAAAATGCTATAGAGCTTAAAAGTCTTACTTTTTAACTGCTGCCATTACTATTTTTTAAGCAAGGTTGTTGAAAGATCTGCTGTCTATTTCAAACTACTCAACTCAATAAAACACAACTATCCCCAATAAATCCCCAATCGCCTTCAGCACCCTCAGACGCCAGTACTACCACATTCCAGACTATCCAGTGGCCCCAGGTCCCAATCCCCGAGTGATCCCTTCAATCTTTCTCCACTTCCTCCTCCGTTCTCCTCCCTACCTTCCAACATTTCCTTCCTCCTCCCTCTTCCTGCCCTCTTCTTCCTGCTTCCTTTCCAGGAGGAGAGGGTACATGTGCCAGCATAACATGTTCAGCAAAGAGCATAAGAAATAGGAGCAGGAGTAAGCCATACGACCCCTCAAGCCTGCTCCGCCATTCAATAAGATCATGGCTAATCTTCTACCTCAAATCCACTTTCCCGCCATATCCCCATATCCCTTGATTCCCACAGTATCCAATAATCTATCGATCTCAGTCTTGAATATGCTCAACGACTGAGCATCCACAGCCCTCTGGGGTAGAGAATTCCAAAGATTCACAAACCTCCTAAGTGAAGAAATCTTTCCTCATCTCGGTCGTAAATGGCCAATCCTTTACCTTGAGGCTAGGCCCGCTAGTTCTAGACTCCCCAGCCAAGGTAAACAACCCTTCAGCATCTACTCTATCAAACCCTCTAAGAATTTTATACATTTCAATGAGATCATCTCTCATTCTTCTAAACTCCAAAGAATAGAGGCCCATTCTACTCAATCTCTCCTCATAGGACAACCCTCTCATCCCAGGAATCAATCTTGTAAACTTCGTTGCATCCTCTCAAAGGTGAGTATATCCTTCCTTAGGTAAGAAGTCCAAAACTGCATACAGTACTCCAGGTGTGGTCTCACCAGAGCCCTATATAATTACAGCAAGACCTCCTTATTCTTATACTCCAACCCCCTTGCAATAAAGGCTAAAATACCATTTGCCTTCCTAATTGCTTGCTGTACCTGCATGTTAACTTTGTGATTCATGTACAAGGACAACCAAATCCCTTTGAATACCAACATTTCTTAGTCTCTCACTTTTTAAAAAATATTCCGCTTTTCTATTCTGCCTGCCAAAGTGGATAACTTCACAATTCTCCACATTATACTCCATCTATCACCTTCTCACCCACTCACTTAACCAGTCTATATCCCTTTGCAGACTCCTTGGGCTTGATTTTCCCTGGAAATTGCGGATGCTTTGGGGCGGGGGGCTCCGAAAATCGGGGGAATCCCGTTCGGGTTCGGAACCTGGCTCCAACCCGTCGACGTCCGAGTTCCCCACGGACATACCTGTGTGCGCGCGGGTGTCCTGAATCCGGAAGTCCCGCCGGCAATTAAAGCCGGCGGGATGATAGTTAAAGAGCCAAATGTACCTCATTGAGGTACTTAAGGCACTTTACTTGCGACATATTACATAGTTAGAATGATTTTTTAAACTTACCTGGGCCGCTTTCCCACGGCTTCTGATTCACGGCTGGTGAAACCAGGTGTGAAGAGCCAGATCAGGCAAAAAGAAACTAAATAAATTACATAAGAAACCATTGCACGAAGTTAAAACACAAAATCAACTTACCTTTCCACCCTGCTCCGCTGTCCAATGTCTCCCTCTCTGATCTCCACTTCTTCACCTCCCCGATGTCCCCCAATCTTTCCCTCTCCCCCTCCCAGTCTTCCCCTCTCTACCCGATCTTCCGTTCCATCGCCAGATGATGTCTGGCTCTCTCTTTTTCTCTCCCCCTCCCCTCGCGTTGCAGCTCCTGACGTCAGCCAGCCTGTCAATCAGGCTGGCTGCCGGGCGCGAAACCCGGAGAGCGCGTTAATCACCATCAATTACGATGCGATCGAGTCGGAAATGGTAAGGTTTGTTTATTCGGGTTTGCCACGCGCACCTTCACCCGCCCTCCCCCCGCTGCCAACCTGCCACCATTTCAAAATTGAGCCCTTTGTGTCCTCCTCACAGCTTACTTTCCCACCTAGTTTTGTATCGTCAGCAAATTTAGATACATTACACTTGGTCCCCTCATCTAAGTTATTGATATATATTGTAAATAGCTGAGGCTCAAGCACTGATCTTTGTGGCACTCCACTAGTTACAACCTGCAAACCTGAAAATGACCCCTTTATTCCTACTTTCTGTTTTCTGTCCGTTAACCAATCCTCTATCCATGCTAATATATTACCCCTAATTCCATAAGCCCTAATCTTGTGTGACAATCTCATGTGTGGCACCTTATCGAATGCCTTTTGAAAATCCAAATATACTACATCCACTGGTTCCCCCTTATCTACCCGGCTAATTACACCCTAAAAAGACTCTAATAAATTTTTCAAGCACGATTTCCCTTTCATAAAACTGTGTTGACTCTATCTAATCATATTATGATTTTCTAAGTGCCCTGTTACTATGTCCTTAATAATGGAATCCAGCATTTTTCCGACGACTGATGTCAGGCTAACTGGCCTGTAGTTTCCTGTTTTCTCTCTCCCTCCTTTCTTGAATAGCGGTGTTACACTTGCTAGCTTCCAATCCATGGGGGACCATTCTGGAATCTAGGGAATTGGGGAGGAGGAGGGTGTTAATGGGCTGAGTCCAGGAATACTTGAGTTTGGGTGGGTGGGGGGGGTCCGATAGGAGTAGTGCCAAAAATAAAGCATTTCCACTACCCAACCTCCCCACCATCATTTCCATAACCCTGCCTTCCCTGGATAAACCCCCGCCCCTACATTTTAATTAACTACAACTCACTGCGCATCATTCTTCACCCTTCCTTTAATGAGCAGCAGTTCCATTATCCACTCCCCTCCCCACTGAGCAGTATTTTCAACACCTTGTCTCCTTCCCATTGAGCAACTTTCTCACTACTTTGGCCTAAACTGCACCAAAAGTAGCATACCCGCTGCTCCCCCCCCACGCCCCATGTACTGACCGACATCCATGCTATCCCAGGTTACCTCCCCACTCGACGAGCAACATGTTGAAACATCAGAGCCCCTAAACAGCATTTTCAGCACCCTCTACTCCCAAAGAGTTGCTCCACCCCATGAGCAACTGTTTCTCCCCTCTCTGAAGCAACTCCATCATCCATCTGCCTCCCATTGAGACAGTTCTCCACACTAAGCAAGCTCATCCTCACTGTGGATAATGCTCCAATATAAATAAATTTAAATGATCCAACTGGAGAATCAGCAGGTGGATCGTGGGGAGTCTTTAATGGAGATTGCAAAATGGATCAGCGCCATTAAAGGGTAGAGAAGCGTTCCACCTCAGAATGCACTACACAAAATGCAGATATGCTGAACTAGCACCCCAGAAACACCACAGAAATTGCAAATTTCCTAGGAGTAAAAGTCCGAGAAGAGTAGGGCCAGAAATAAAGCAATGAGAAGATATCCAACAGGTTGCCCCCCTGCTTAGTGTGGGGCAACTCTTTGGGAGTAGAGGGTGCTGAAAATGCTACTTAGGGGGTCTGATGTTTCAACATGTTGCTCGTCGAGTGGTGAGGTAACCTGGGATAGCATGGATGTCGGTCAGTACATGGGACAGGCGGGGGGGGTGGGGGAGCAGCGGGTATGCTGCTTTTGGTGCAGTTTAGGCCAAAGTAGTGAGAAAGTTGCTCAATGGGAAGGAGACAAGGTATTGAAAATACTGCTCAGTGGGGAGGGGAGTGGATAATGGAACTGCTGCTCAATAAAGGAAGGGTGAAGAATGATGCGCAGTGAGTTGTAGTTAATTAAAATGTAGGGGCGGGGTTTTATCCAGTGAAGGCAGGGTTATGGAAATGGTGGTGGGGAGGTTGGGTGGTGGAAATGCTTTATTTTTGGCCCTACTCCTCTCGGAACTTTTCTCCCAGGAGATCTGCAATGTTTCTCTTTTTACCAGGGCGCTACTTCAGCACACCTGCATTTTGTATAGTGCATTCTGAGAGGGAATGCATTTCTACCCTTTAATGTCACTGATCCATTTTGCAATCTCCATTAAAGCCTCCCCAATATCCACCTGCTGATTCTTCAGTTAGGTCATTTAAATTTATTTATACTGGGACCTATGGTGTTGACACATCGATACCATTCTCGGTGAGCCAGAGGCAACTTGGAATGATTCAAATGATTGCCAGTAGCAGCTTAGACTAGTCAAAGTTATTTACTTTGGAGCCTGAAAACTCAAAGGGGTCATTTTAGCTTTTATCCCTGGGTGAAAAGTGGGCGACAGTGAATCAGCTGCCCACTTCACACCCCACCCAATTCTCTTTTCTATTGTCGATTTTTTGCCTGGTGCTGAAAGTTAAAATTATCCCCAAGAAACTTGGGAGCATTAATTACTGGAGCCAGAAAAGAGCCTTACATTTTTATTTTGTTTTCTACCTGCACAAAGTTAGGCCTGCCTCTGACAGCCTGAGGTCCTGTGAGATCACCCAGTGACAGTTTCTCCAAGTTCAATAATATTTCTTGAGCGTACATTACAATTATCTTACATTCCTTGCTCCGCATGTGATCAGTTTCTAAACTCAGTAGTTGTGTAGCCTTCCTGAATAAAGCCTGAGTAACAAAGTAAGAAAGCTGTTTACATGGTCGAACCATTTATTGTTCATGATCAAGATCCAACAGCAATATACCCTACTGGCAACAGGCTCATCCCCTGTTGTCCCAAAACCATACCTTATATTACTATGCTATTTATATGGACATACATAGCACCCATGGCAATATGATTTGATGCTGTTTGGCTGTAATTGCACAGCAGATACAAGGAAGAACCAGTCATAGTGTTAGGATTTATATATAAATGCAACTTTGTGCAAGTCAGCCAAAGGCAATCCAAGGAGTGATTGTAAAAGTTATGGAACAAATAATATTGATTGTTTTGTGCTACATAACTTTAGCAACTATTACTGTAGCAGACAGCAGGAAAGACAGATTTTGGAAGACTGTTTCAACAATTTCATAGGTCACTTAAGCACATAGAAATGCCACTACAATAGTTCTGACGAAAGGTCGTCGACCTGAAACGTTAACTCTGTTTCTTTCTCCACAGTTGCTGTCTGACTTTGAGCTTTTCCAGCATTTTCTGTTTTTATTCCACTACAATAATTGTTCTCTGTAATATTCTCTACAACACAGTACAACACAATAGGGCTTAGACTACTTTACTTTGGGAATCAGAAAATTAATTATCATCCTATACTGTTGTACCTGCCCAAGTAAAAAGATTAGAGCTCAAGAAGGGTATGGAACAACTGGGACAAAGATTTAATCGTAAAATATTCAGAGAAGTATAAAAATATGTAAATTCATCAACTTTGTTAGTCATTCCATGGGACAAATACTAACGATCTGACATTTTTGATGCTGACTGCCAGTTTTATGCATGTTTTGCAGAAACAAGCTGTTGAACAAAGGAGACAATCACAGAGGGCATGCAACTCAAGATGGAACGAGGGGCTTGATTTTTCTCTGTTTGGCCACCTGTTTTCAAGCATACCTGGGCAGTCAAGAAAGGAAAATTGGAGGGGGGAGGGGGTTGTGGTCCAATGCCAAGGGGTATATTTTCACCCTGAGTGGACTTCGGGCTGCGGGCCGGTGGAGAGTACCAGCCTGCTGCCCAATAGTCCCTGTGGGGTGCCTGGTCCATTTTGAGGGCCGGGCCTCATTAACATTTGACTGGCAGGCTGCAAGCGGAAAACAAGCTCACCGAGGCAGCCTGTCGGTTCCGGCCTGCGGCTATGTCGGGCTAGCTGGAAGAAGGTAGTTTCGTGAGGAAGAGGAGCGAAATCTCAGAAGGGGGGCTACCCGGAGCAACAGTGGCCCTGGTTGTTTTTGTGGAGCCCGAAGGGACACTCCTGCTCCTCCCGACCCCACAAAAATAAATTGAAACTTACCAGGTGGGCTCCTCTTCCCTGGACTGCCAGTTGAACATGGGCAAAGCGTGCACAGTGCATGACCCTCCCAGTAGTACCCTAAAATAGCAATCAGGATCCTATGAACTCCATAGGACCTTGATTTGCATATTAAAAGGCTTACAAGCTGACTCAGGCAGGTGCTCTGTTCGTCCAGCGATAGGCCCTTCCGAAGTTGCCGTAGGAAGGATTGGAGCAGCATTGGGACAGTAAGCTTTCCCCCACCATTTTAAGGGTGCTACTCACCCTGTTTCTGTCCAACGGCGCCAGTGAAAATCTAGCCCCCAGTCTCTATCCCAAAAACATCCCGGAGGGTCTTCCTCGGGCCGCGCTGGGCATGGACGTCTTCAGCCGCTGCACCCCAGCCCTGAGCCACATAAATGACAGCGGGCGGGCGAGGACACATTTTCATCCGTTAGTGCCCTGTGGCGGCCGGAATAAAGAATGCCTCAGGGGAAGTGGTGCTGAGACCTGCTTGTGACGGGCTAGAAGTATTCCATACCCAAAAACCATAAGGGACCCGGTAAGTACATTTCTTTTATTTGTACAAATTCAAGTGTTTTTAATTATTTTTAAGTTTCTGTAAGTTTTTTAAATTAATTAAATCTTCCTTACGGTTTTATAAAGCATATTTGAAGTATTTTAAAGCAGACTGAAGCATTTTGAAATTATTTTAAGTATTTTAAAAGGGTTTATTACATTGTTTTAAGATTGCAGACTGTCTTGGGAACCAATGGGTCTCTGTTAGGCTTCCGGCTCCAATCCTTCTCTTTGAGGAAGGAGGCTCACTGTAGGGTTGCCAAGCTGAACAGGCGCCAAAGGTGGCCTCCATGCTCTACTCCCTGTCTGCAGGGCTACATCACGGTGATCCCTCAGCAATGATTTCAAAGGCTGCACTTCCTTCACAAGCTGCCTCAGCTGCCAGAAAGCTATGGACACAGCTTACAGGGAGGCCTTCAGCTGACTAAGATCCAAGCCCAGTGCCAAATGAGTCCTGCCATAAAAGTGCCCTTTTGGCAAAAAAAAACTCAAGTTACCTGTTGACATTGGGTTTTCCTCCACAACTTCCAAGTCTCCAATTTGAAGATCATTCTGCTATTCTTTTTCTCAGGCATTTCCTCACCTTGTCCCAAATCATTCAGCACATATCCCATAAAGTTACAAAAACACCTCAGTGACAACAGCTTTCTTACTGTTTAACGCTACTGTGGCTCCTCTTGCTTCCTGCAGTTGTGTGGCCTCTAGATCATAGCCGCCTATTTCTCCTACAGCGGCAGGATATTGTGAAGTGGCTGACTGACGATTAGCAGCAGGAATGTTGAGGGATGAGATGGAACTTATTTGCTTTTGGTTGTGAACCAATTCTCCTTTAAAAAGAGAACGGAGAGTTTGACGGCACTCTAGGTCATCATACGGAACGCAGGTCTCAGAAGGCATTCCTTAGTGGGTGAGGTGGCGCTCGTTGCCAAGACAACCTCCTTCAACAGTGGATGTAGGATATTTGGATTTCCAAAAGGTATTCGATAAGGTGCCACATAAAAGATTGTTACGCAAGATGGGGTTGGGGGTAACGTATAAGTATGGATAAAGGATTGGTGATCAGACAGAAAATAGAGAGTAAGGATAAACGGGCCATTTTCAGGTTGGCAGGCTTTAACTAGTGGAGTGCCGTAAGGATCAGTGCTTGGGCCTCAGCTATTTACAATCAATATTAATGACTCAGGTAAAGGGACCGAGTGGTATTGTATCCAAGTTTGCTGATGATACAAAGCTAGGTGGGAAAGTAAGCTGTGGGGAGGACACATAAGGGCCGATTTCTGGATGACGGAGCGGGTGCGTGGGGCGGGGGGACTCCGAAAATCGCTGAAATCCGGAGCAGGTTCGGAGCCCGGCTCTAACCCACTGACTTCCGGGTTCCCCAGCGACGCGTTAGGGCGCGCGCGCGCCTCCCGAATGCAGGAGTCCCACTGGCAATTAAAGCCAGCGGGTTGATAATTTACAGTTTGACAGATAGTTAAAGTAGTTGAAATACTTGATTGAGTAGACATTTTGGCAAGGGTGCAATTTTGAAGGATCCTCAGTGTGTTTCCCGTGCTGTGGGAAACACTCCCTGTGGCAACAGACGTGTTTCAGCCAGCAGCCAGTGCGAGATGCAAATGATTATTTGACAGGTGGGGAGAAAACCTCATTTATTGCAGCAGGGCACTCTGTCACTTCAGACAAAGTTTTGGCTGCAAGACCTTTGTGTTTTCACTCAAAATTCTTACTTTCCACCCAAAACTCTGGTGTGCAAACATATTTACCTACTTTGCGGACCCCCTCAAATTCACACCGTCAGGATGGGAGGGGCTCCATGGCTGCATTCACCACTTCATTGAGGACGAGCCACATCACCAGCCTAGCCAGGCACGGTGTCCACCTACGCCACGTGGAGCTCTACAACACAGTGCTGCGCCACAGGCACCTTCACAAGAGCATGGAGGGCAACAACAGAGAGAGCGATGTCGCAGGAGGCACTACCCTCGCAACAGGGTCTACAGACAGAGGCTCAGCTTCTGGACCTCTCTGAGGAGCAGTGCATATGGAGACTCAGAGTCAGTCGCTAGGTAGTTGCGGACATCTGCAGCCTCCTTCATGCCGAGCTGCTCCTGCTGGGCTGAGCAGCATCTCCTTACCTGTTGCTGTCAAAGTTACCACTGCCCTCAACTTCTTCACCTCCGGATCATTCCGGGGTGCCACTGGGGACATCGCCGGGATTTCTCAGTCGCCTTCACACAAGTGCATAAGGCAGGTCACCAACGGCTTGTTTTGCAGGGCCTTGCACTACGTCAACTTCTCCATGGACGACTTCAGCCAGACGGAGAGGGCAGTGGGATTCCACGCTGTGGCTGGCTTCCCACAGGTGCAGGGTGTAATCGATTGCACCCATATAGCAATACGAGCACCTCCACACGAGCCAGGACTGTTCATCAACAGGGAGGGTATCACTCCATCAACATTCAGTTTGTTTGTGATCAGCGCAAGAGATTCCTTCACGTGTGCGCCAGATACCCTGGCAGATGCCACGATTCCTTCATCCTCCGGGAGTCCAACATCCCGCCCCTCTTCCACGCACTGAACACCTGCAAGGGCTAGCTCCTCAGGGACAAGGGATACCCCCTGCACATGTGGCTCATGACACCTTTGAGGAACCCCACCATCGAGCAACAGCGTCGATATAATGACAGCCACATTGCTACCAGGTCTACAACTGAGTACGCTATAGGGCTGCTCAAGATGCGCTTCAGGTGCTTTGATCGTTCTGGGGGAGCGCTTCACTACGCACCAGACAGAGTGGTACGAATTATAGTTGTGTGTTGTGCCCTACACAAGATGGCTCAACAGAGAGGGGTGCAACTTGAGGAGGTCCCATCCACATCTGTCACCCACGTTGAGGAGGAGGGGGGGGGGGGAGGAGGAAGAGGATGAGGCAGAGGACAAGGAGGAGGTAGAGGAGGAGCCGCTGGAGCAACCGATGGGCATAACTGCGGCTCACCTGTCTGCTTGAGAGGCTAGGGAGTCACTGATACGTGAACGGTTCTCCTAACATCAAACAGTATGAAGAGTCCAGTCCTCACCACCTGGATAGAGGAGCGGCCACACCAGCCTCCCCCGCCTCCCTGCACTAAACAGTCCTGCAATTACACATACACCCACGGTGGAGTGACCAAATGGGTGGCATCAAATGTGGGCGTTCATGGTGAACCTTATGAAAGGGCCTTATTACAGAAGCCAGTTAAGCATGGCCAAGATGGGCAGTAGTGGTGTCAGTAATAATATTCAACGTGCGTTTAACAAAAAGCAAATATAAATAAAAAACATGACCAACCATCAAACACCTTTGTGCATCCCCTTTGTGCTTACAAAACCTTTGTCTTTCGCTTCCGACTACTTCTACGTGGTGCATCCCCTGTGGCTGCAGCAGAGATAGTGGCAGTTGCTCTTGTTCATGCCCTGACCAATTAGATGCTTTTGGTCTATGCCTTCTGGGTTTCGGTGCCCGTGAGGGCCCCTCCAAAGACTGCTCCACCTGCACCTGTGCAGGGGCAGACTCGACCACCTGGGGAGGAGGCAGCATTGCGGGTACTGATTGAGAGAGGGGGCAACGGGTGAGACGTGGGAGCACTTTGAGTGGTGTCCCCACTTCCATGTCTCCTTTCGCCATCATCCCTACCCTGGGCCAGGCCCACACCACTCCTACCATTCTGCTGGACGACAGTTTGGAGGATATGTGTGAAGCCTTGTAAGGCCAGTGCTAGTGTATCTGCCTGCCTGTTTAAGGGGGCAGAATGTTGTTCACCGAGTCCGAACGGCTGTTGTCAGAGCCTGAATGGACTCATTTGTGAGCCGTGCTTGAAGCTCCATGGAGGCTAGCCTTCCCTCCATCGCAGACATTCACGCACTTACCCGCGACAATATCTCAGAGATGCCCTCACGTCCCTGTGACAGTATCTCAGAGATTCCCTCCCGTACCTGTGCCACCATTCCACTCATGCAGGAGTTGGACTCCTCCATCCTCTGCGCGATTGTGGAGTGCGCGCGCGGTACCTGTTCCAGCACCTCGCAAATGTGCTGCTGCCCCTCGATCATTCTCCTTTTAAAGGATGGACCCCATGGTTCAGCATCTGTGTCCAGCTGAGCAGAGCCTGGAGAGGAGTGCTCCCATCAACGCGGACTCTCCACAGTTGCCCCTGCCACCAGTATCTGCTCGTGCTCACATGTGTGGTAACTCACCACGTGAGATCCCAACTAACTGCGGACTGGGTCCTACCGAGGTGTGTCTATTTGCACTGTTGGATGGTTCGCTCAGATGTGACAGTGCAACCTCAGAGGCCGGCAGGTCCTCTGAGGAATCGCCCTCCGCTGTCACAGCGATCACTGAAGGCCCTGTAAGAGAACAGAAGGCAATATTAAGCATGATCACAGATGTTGAGGTGCTGAAGATGGCAAGGCATGTTAACATCAATTCATATCGTGTGTGCTGAATGTTAAAGTTCTGTCATCAGATGTTTGTCGGGTGCCAGTCTCGGCTTCCCCGACGGACAGGCACTCGAGGGTGCGGCTCAGCTCCAGCGCCTCCTGTTCCGCATCTGTGAGGACGACTATCTGTTGCGGACCCCCCCCCCCCAACCCCGGTCCTCGCCCTCTCCCATGCATTCTGGTGTCTCTCCTCCTAGAAGGGGAGAAAGTACAGACGCGTGAGCGAGTGATGGTGATGTGGCCAACCGATGAATGCATTGGTTTGGGTGCGGCTGACCATGAAAGAGATGCATCAGTGGATGAGTATGAGACAGAGCCATGACATTGTATGAGGATTGGGTTGAGAGGTAGTGGTGGGGTGAGTAATGGGGAGGTGAGGAAGTGCAGGTAAGTTGAGGATGAGCTTTGAGTGGGTGTGAGGAGTGATGTGATAAAGTAGTGTTGGCAGTGCAGAATGAGTTGGGGGATGGGGGCGGTAACATGGAAGACGGAATGTAGGAGAATGAGTAAGTATACTCACTTTGGCTGACCTAGTTAGGTCATTGAAGTGCTTCCTGCACTGGATCCAGGTGTGGGAGATGTTGCTGCTGCTGGTGACCTCCTCTGCCACCTCAAGCCAGGCCTTCTTGTTGGCAGAGGCAGACCACTTCATTCCGTCCGCCGGGTAGAACACATCTCTCCTCCTCCTCACCCATCCAGTAGCGCCTGGAGTTAGGCATCACTAAATCTAGGAGCAGCCTTTCCCCCGGGCTGCTCCATTGTGCTGTTTGGGTTTTCTGCTCCAGGAGCAGCCATTGGAGGACTGCCCCTTTAAATAGAGCTCCTCCAGCTGACAACCTGTGATGCGGGTGCGCAGTCCACCTGCTGTGCGGCTTTCGGATGGCAAACCCAGAAGCCACGGCTCCATGGAGGCTAGCCTTCCCTCCATCGCAATTTACCCGCGATTGCGTGGGGAAAGGACAGATTTTATTGGGCGGGTTACCCACGCGTCCAATTGCCCCCCCTCCACCCAGTAATATCGGGGCCATAGAGTCTATGAAGAGATATAGACCGGTTAACTGGGTGTGCAAGAAGCTGGCAGATGGAGTATAATGTGGGGAAATTTGAGGTTATTCACTTTGGTAGGAAGAGTAGAAAAACAGAATAGTTTTTAAATGGTGAGAAACTATTAAATGTTGGTGTTGAGAGAGACTTGGGTGTCCTCGTACAAGAAATAAAAATGTTAGCATGAAGATATAGCAAGCAATTGGGAAGGCAAATGGCATGTTAGCCTTTATTGCAAGGGGGTTGGAGCACAAGAGTAAGGAAGTCTTACTACAATTGTATAGGGCTTTGGTGAGACATTACCTGGAGTACAGTGTACGGTTTTGGTCTCCTTATCTAAGGAAGGATATACTTGCCTTAAAGGTGGTGCGACGACGGTTCACTAGATTGATTCCTGGGATGAGAGGGTTGTCCTATGAGGAGAGGTTGAGTAGAATGGGCCTATTCTCTCTGGAGTTTAGAAGAATGAGAGGTGATCTCATTGAAACATACAAGTTTCTTAGGGGGCTTGACAGGGTAGATGCTGAGAGGTTGTTTCCACTGGCTAGAGAGTCTAGAACTAGGGCGCACAGTCTCAGGATAAGGGGTCGGCCATTTAAGACTGAGATGAGGAGGAATTTCTTCACTCAGAGGGTTGTGAATCTTTGGAATTCTCTACCCCAGAGAGTTGTGGATGCCGATTCGTATATTTAAGGCAGACATAGATAGATTTTTGGACTCTAGGGGAATCAAGGGATTATGGGATCGGGCGGGAAAGTGGAGTTGAGGTCGAAGATCAGCCATGATCTTATTGAATGGCGGAGCAGGCTCGAGGGGCCATAAGGCCTACTCCTGCTCCTATTTCTTATGTTACTTATGTAGATCTGGATTATGCCATTTGTGTGCCACCTTTCCTTGGGGCCAAAAAGCTGGGCCATCCTCGACCATATTGCAGATAATAACACTTCAACTAAAGAGTCTTAATGTGTGACCTCGATGCCCTGAAAAAGAACCAGCTTCAGAAATTGCATTGAGCCACATTGTTACAGAAACTAAATGGCTGTCTTGGCCCTTGCAGTGTCACTGGATCTTCCTCCCCCAGAGACAGAAGGTGCTAATAGCATCTGGAGCCCACCATAAATACGTAATGAAGGTGTACTGAGGAAAATTCAGAAGTATAATAACGCTGGCTTGAAGAATAGTTTTACTGTACTTCAAGTGATAAATCTGCCAATGAGGAAATTGCAGCCCAAAATGTCATTTAGGGGAAATTGGCCTGAGGTACAATACTGAATGTAAAGTTGCTATCATTCCTCCCTTGCTTCGGTTCCAAAGGATCCTATGTATGAAATCTATAGTAGTTCCAAAGTCCTATTTGTGTAGGCAAATCATTTTATAAGGTGTATACAGTCAAGTGCAGGAATATAACCTATTGTTATTACTGGGTGAAAAAAAAATGAACAGTAGGTTCATCGAAAGAAAATGAAAACAAATAGAAAGAAGTCATAACAAAAAGAACATAAGATGAAAGAAAGATAGAAGGGATATTAGAAAGGATTTCATGGGAAGGGGTGTGTTTTGCTCATGTTGGTAGACTGAACTATAACTTGTAGAAGAGCCCTTGACCCTAATGAGTAGGCTGGCTGATACTAAAGGCTAGCATAGCCGCACTAGTAACTGCAGAGGTCAGAGAAAGGTAGTATTAGACAGGATAAGCACGCTACTAATGGGAAATGAAGAAACATACCAAATCTGATCCTAGTACTCTTAGATATTCTTTTTTAATAACATGATAATTTCAAGTTCCACTTAAAAAAATCATAATATGCACCGTATGCTCTGATGCACATGATCAAATACCAACATACAGATGATGCAGGATGCAGGGCAATGGGACTAACTGGATTGCTCTTACAAAGAGCCAGCACGGGCTCAATGGACTGAATGGCCTCCTTCTGTGCTGTAACCATTCTATGATTCTAGGATGCTATATGTTCAAACAGATGTCATATTTAACAAGTCACCATGCAGATTAGTTTATTACTGCAACAATTAAGTAGCCCAATACATAACAACTCTTACAAAAATGTAATATTTTGATTAAATGTACTTTTAGTACCTTGTAATGTGTTCACAAAGAATGAACTCAATTGTCAAAAAATAAATAAAAAGCAATATTACATGTTAGTCCTTGTCTTCTGACAATAATATCATTAAGGCCCTTGCCATCCACCGTACTGCAGGTGATTGTATTGACAGTCCGGTTCATGGATGACGGTACTTTGCTCTTTACCGAAGCCACCACATCTGGCTATATGAATCATCACCTGCCCCGCCCAAATCCCACAGTGGTGGTGTGACCCCTATCACCAAGTCACACCTTGGTCTTTCTCCCCACTCCTCTGGCACATGGGGCATGATTTTAAAATGCCAGCAGGATGGCGGCGGGGGAGGTGAATGGGCAGGCGGCAAACCCGAATAATAAAACCTTACCGTTCCCTGCACGATTGCGACTTAATTGGTGGCCATTAACCTTGTTTCCAGGTTTGCTGTCCGAAAGCTGCGCAGCGGGCAGACTGCGCACCTGCATGACAGGCTGTCAGCTGGAGCGTCTGGATTTAAAGGGCCACTGCACCAATGGTTTTTTCTGAAGCAAGAAGCAGGGAGACAGAATGGAGCAGCAGAGGGGCAAGCCAGCTCCAAGATTCTATGATGCCTCACTTGAGGTGCTGCTGGCCAGGGAGAGGAGGAGGAGGGAACTATTTTACCCGGCTGACAGGAGGAAGCGTCCTGCCTCTGCCACGAAGGCCTGGCTCGAGGTGGCAGAGGAGGTCACCAGCAGGAGCAACATCTCCCGCACTTGGGTCCAGTGCAGGAGGCGTTTCAATGACCTTACTAAGTCAGCAAAAGTGATTCTCTGATTCTCCTGCATTCCATCTTGCACATCACCACCCCCCCACAACCCTCAAATCATTCTGCACTGCCAAGATTACTCTATCACATCACTCCTCACACCCACGTAAGGCTCATCCTCAACATACCTTCACTTCCTGAGCAGATCCTTACCTCCCCATTTGTGACCCCATCACTACCACTCACCCCAATCCTGATCCAATGTGATGTCTTCGTCTGATACTCACCCTCTGATGCATCACAACAAATAGTGTTCCTCACAGAGACGGAGGAGGAGGTGTTGGAGATCAGCCATACCCTTGAGTGCCTGTCCATTGGGGACGCTGAGACTGGCACCCCACAAATGTCTGGTGACACAACTTTAACATTCATCACACACAACGCTGTTGCTCACTTATGTGGTTCCTCAGAGGTGTCATGAGCTACATGTGGACGGGGTAACCCTAGTCTCCGAGGGGCCAACCATTAAGGCTGTTTGGTGCGTGGAAAAGGGCTGGGATGTTGGATTCCCTCAGAATGAATGAATCATGGCAGCTGCAAGGGAATCTCACACACATGAAGAAATCTTTTGTGGTGGTCACAAACGAGCTGAGCGTTGATTGAATGATATCCTTTTCTGTTGATGAACAGTCCTGGCTCATGTGGAGGTGCTCGGATTGCTATATGTGTGTAATCAATTGCACCCTATACCCGTGGGAAGCCAGCCACAGAGTGGAAACACGCTGCCCTCTCCGTCTGGCTGTCATCCATGGGGAAGCTGACATAGTGCGACGCCCTGCGAAACAAACAGTCGGTAACCTGCCTTATGCACTTGTGGGCAGACGACTGAGAGACCCCGCGATATCACCAGTTGCGCCCTGGAATGATCCGGAGGCAAAGTAATTGAGGGCAGTGGTCACTTTAACTGCGACGGGCAATGCGACGCCACCAGGTCCAGCTCAGCACGAAGGAGGCTGCAGATGTCTGCGACCACCTGGCGACTCACTCTCAGCCTCCGTAGGCACTGCTCTTCAGAGAGGTCCAGGAAGCTCAGCCTTGGTCTGTTGACCCTCACACGAGGTAGTGCCCTCGTCGCTCCCTCTGTTGTTCCTCTGCTCTTGTGCAGGTGCCTGTCACGCACCACTGTGTGGTGGAGCTGCAAGTGGCGGAAGTGTACACCGTGCCTGGCAAGGTTGGTGATGTTCCTCCTCCTCGGATGTACTGGTGAATGCAGCCATTGCACCCCCCCCCCATCCTGATGGTGTCAGTTTGAGGGGGTCCGAAAAGTTGGTAAATATGTGTAAACAGAACAATTCTGACTGTAAACCAGGAATTTTCAGTCTAAACACAAAGATCTCCCAGCCAAACGTTTGTCTGAGAGAACTGAGCGCCCTGCTACAATAACTCACCTTTTATCCCCATTTGTCAAACAGGCAAATGGCTGCCGGCTGCAACCCGCCTAGTTTCCCATGCGTGCATCACACAACACGGGAAGCACGTTGAGGCAGCGTTGAAATCGCTTGCCATCATTGTTAATTACATTTATGCACATTTCAAGTGCTTTAATTGCTGGCGGGACTTACGGGTTTGGGAACGGCGCGCGCAACCAGATGGCTCTGGGTCGTGCGCGTTTTTCGGTGGGTTGGAGCCGGGATTCCTTCGCGCTCCAGAAAATCCCAATTTTGTTTGCCCCCCCCCACCCCACGCCCACTCAATGCACCCGGATTTTGTTTTTAAAATAGTGCCTATTGTCTTTCTTCGAGCACCTGACCTTATTCCACCTCCTCATTTCTTCTTTAAAATCCGTGTCATCAACTCTCCCCACAGCGCACCCGAGTTTTTTCCCTGAGATATCTTCCCTCAGCCTGATCTCAGCAAGTCTTTATCTGCAGTGATTTCAATCTTCAGCTCAGCTCCTCGCCCTCTCTTCTCCGACTTCACTGCCATACTGTCCTCCCTCAGCCTTTCCTTCCCTATTAAATCTCCTACCCATCACCTTCTGCACCCTCTCTAATCCTGTGGTCTCAATCACTGACAAAGCTATCTCCAACCACTGTATCCCACAACAACCAACATCACCCTATCTTCTTTCAACTCCACTTACTACTGCATCTCTTCCCCAATTTGCTTACAACTTAATGCTCAGACTCCCAATTTCCTCGCCTTTGGCCCTCCATTCACCACAATACCTATGCAATTGTTCATTTGCTCAAAAACTCCCTCACCTTTACCTTCGGTACCTTCATCCCCAAAATTGTCTCCCATCCCTGCCATCAGCCCTGGTATGATTCCCCAAGTCAAAGGGGCACAAACTTGAGCATACCTGACCAGCAACTGACTTGGCTATCCACCCTAGATCCAACAGCAAGAGTGTAGGCTCTGTTTTATTACTGTCGTTGGCAACATTATGGTATAAAGGGAACATGTATGTTTTGGCAGTCTCACTTTTCCTTCTCTACTAATAAGCGGCCATTGGTTTTGGAGCCAGAGGCTCACACTGATTGCAGACATTACAGTCTTTTTCTAAATATATTGAAACTTTTGCAATTCAATATCTAGATATAGAGGTAATCCTCTATATCTTTAGCAGTATTGTGTCTTCATCTAGTTTGGGGTTTAACTAGTTTCCCTTTTCCTGTCGGAAGTATCTAAATAGAGCTTCTTAAAGATTCTATTATCTGGTTGCGATTACCAAATCATATCAACCTCTTTGGTTTAAAATTGAAGGAAAATGACAGTTGTTGTGTTCTTTCCCCAATAATTTAATTCCTGATCTTCTGCTGTCTTTAAATTTCAAGTATTTTGAAGCATCATCAATTGAATTCCTTGAGCCAATGTTACTCTGTTTAAAGTGAGCATTTAAATGTCAGTCCAATAAAGTAATGTATTACACTTTACAATAGAGCTTGAGCTAGGCTTACAATAAGATTCTTTTTCTTAAAAATAAACTTTACTGTGGAGGGAATTATTTTCAATGTGAAGTACCCCTGTTTCTTCCAACAACAAAATGCTGTTAGAACAAAACAACCTTTGCTACCTGTTGGGAAATATTTAACATTTAATGTTCTTCCTGCAACATCACAAAGACCCCCTGGGGGGGGGGGGGCGGAAATCAGGTGGATGTGTAACAGGTGGCTGATCCACTACCACCCATTTTGCACTCCTTTCAAAGTTCAATTTCATCCCCCTCAAGTCAGCTCTGAATCTCAGAAACAGCTACTGCCCTAATGGTAGTGGTAAGTGATTCCATAGCAGTAATGCAGATCAGCATCTTTTTCAGCCCTCATTACCAATCTGAACCCAATTAAAAATTCAGTGAGTGTGTTCCACTTCCAAGTGAGGAGTTGTTGTCTAAAATGCTGGCACTGTAATCTCTTAGGAAAAGTGAATTTCTCATACTATCTTGAGGAGAAATTTTCAGAGATACTTAAAGAAAGCCCAACACAAATACCACATGCAGTGCAGCCTATGAAGTCAAACAGGTTCGTACCACAAAATATATTTCTTCCACAAGAGTTGTGTGTCAGCTCAGTTGGTAGCACTCTCACCTTTAGGTCAGAAGGTTGTGGGTTTGCTTCCAAGCACATTTCTCACTCTCTAGGCAATGATCAGCATTGTTGTCTATGCATCTGCCCAAAGTCTCTAAAATTTTTGGAACTCAGAAAATCTAGTCTATTGACTTCAAGGAGATCAAGTGACTATCAAGTTATCAGTTTTGAAAGGTCAAAAAATTCATTTCTGGATAACCACAGTTGTATAATATCAAATTTAGGGGCTATTCATGCAAGTGTACAACAGGAATGCTGAGTTTGGGATGTATGAATTCTCAGATTAATCAAACAATAAGGTGTATAACTTTCTGATTAACATAGGAGGTTATGAATAGATTGTTTCCTGAACAAACTAGACAATACTTCATGCACAATTCAACTAAGGCAATATACAGATGTAGAACTTCCAATCAAAACAGTAAAAGCTCTCACCACATACATCGGGTAATGTAACAGTCTGCCTACGAGGAGACAAAAATAAGTGACATGCACAGGACAAATGATTTGTAGGTTATTGGGTTCAATATCTTCACCATTGAACAAATCGGTTCTTTATGTTACAGGAAGCCCCTGCCAATTATATCATGAGACCTTCTAATTAGATTAAAGATACAATTTGTACATGACAGTGAAGGGGGCAAACAATTTGAATTTTGTCACACAGAATAACTGCAGCAAATTCAGAACAGCTATGAGATTATATGAAGAAAGTAACTGGGAACGATTTATAAACATAGTTATTTGAGAGAAAGCAATTTTGACCCGAAGTTCGGATGAGAGCACTACTCAGATCCCTCAAGTCCAACAAATTCAACTAGCATCTTAACATTGTTGAATTCTTCAGATAAAAATCTAGTCCTGAAAATATGTCATGCAATACTAGCAGATGAACTAGCAGACAGGTTAACACTGCCATTAGAACAGTGGTGACAGGAATTTCAGACAAATACATTCGTTTTCATATCCCATAGTGTACTGTTAGGGCTGTGATATTATAAGTATTGAAGACTATTACCCAGGTGCGTATAGCTTGATAACAGCATTATAAAGTAGACCCATAGAACTCGTGTTTGTTTGTTAATATGGAGGTTAAATGTACAATTTTCCTCTTGCCTTATTATAACTGCGGTTATGCAGAGAGATCTCTTACCGATGATCAGCCGAGTCATGCTGACGCAAGAAACTACCTCTAGCTCATGCTGGGTTTGAAAGACAGACTTGTACTGCAGCCTTTTATTTATAGGTGATTATGTACCACTGGAGTTTGTCTTGTTGGCAGCAAATCCTGTTTGTATTACTTATTCATTCACGTATGAAAGTTTTTTTCTTTGTTTTTTGTTCCACAAATTTGGCAATTGTCTCCGTAGGTTTTCAAAAATCCACGACAAGGATTAAAATGATGAAGACTGAAAAGACCAATGGTGACGTTTTAACTGACCTTAAAGAAGACAGACCTGTTGTGATCTTCACATTTTAAGTTGCTTTAATAAAGTGGAACTAGCCAGCAAAGGAAAACTTGTAGAATCCTTTAGAAGACTGAATTTAAGTTAATCCAACGGTAATATCAATTCTGCATGAAGGTCAGGATCTACAATAATGTAATCCTGTCACTGCTATACCGAACAGCAGCCAGAGAGGTTGGATATAATTGAAAAGTACCCATTGCAGAAAAATTACACAAGATCAACTGGCAATAAAGAATACCAAATGATAAAGAAAGAATAGAAAAAAGTTGCATTTTTATAGCACCTTTCACAACTTCAGGATGTCCCAAACCGCATTGCAGCCAATGAATTGGATTTTTTCAAGTGTAGTCACGGTTGTGATGTAGGAAACGCGGCAGCCGAATTGCACACAGCAAGATCCCACAAACAACAATAAGATAATGCGATAAAGGTTAAAAAAGTGTCAGTCCAGTACAGAACACTGATGTGCTTTGAACTTGTCATATAAATGGAACAAAGTAAACTTTTATACCAGTCTTTAAACTGCCAAACCAAAGACACCCCTACAATGGTCTATGATGTGACTTTTTATTGCCCTAACAAAAAAAATGTATCACTAGCAATGCTGTTGTACCTAAAAAAGACAACTATAAATATTTCCACACATGAACGATGTGAATATTTGTAGTGTATACAACTGCCAATCAACTGCGATAAAAGGGAAAAGTAAAATATATCACTTGCTGCATAGATCTAATGGTCTCGATATTAACTTCCCCACGATAAGCGGGAGAGGGTGGGGGGGGGGAGGGGGGTAAAGACTTAAATATGGGCAAAGTGTCCCCAACAAGCTCGCAGGTGGCCGCCACCGATATAGTGAAGTCCAAGTGTCCCGCTACTCCATTAACATATTTAAATTGGGCTCCCACAATACAATCAGAGTAGAGAAGAATGAGTTTTCCTGGTGTAGAAATTTTCAAATGCCAAAATGAAATGAGGGACCATTCCCAGGTACTGAAGAAAAGCTATTTATGCCCATCATCTGGGATGCTATACAATCTGTCTATCGTTGCACACAAGGAAGGCTGTTCAGAAAGATTTCAATACCAGCTCAATAGGTTATCTTCAAGTGATGGAAGAAAGGCGATCCATGCCAAACCCTGCTATAATAATATATTGAACACATTGTTAAACATAACCCTATGCTGCCAATGGAATCTAGAATATACACATTCATATTGTCATGATTATCTACCCAAAGCATTCTCTTCCTATCCTTCAAATGAAATTCAACTTCCACATTCAAATACGATCCTTCCATTATTCTGCAAGGAAAATCACTTAAGGGAAAGTTTTGAGAACCATGCTGGTCAGGGGATCTTCTTCTGGTGTACGAGATCAGCAGGATGAAGTTGAAAGAATTTGGGGTATTAGTAGACTCGGTGTTTAACATATTCAATCATTGTGGCAATCAACAATGCTGAACTATACAGCCAAAACAGTACAGAAGAAATCATACTTAAGGTGTACAGAGTTCACACCTTCAGTACTCGGCAGTGAGACACAGGAGACACGTACAAGTACTGGAGGTAGATCAGAGAAAAGCCACAAGACTGATTTCTAGTGTCAGATGACAGCATCATAAGAAAAGAATGGGGAAAGCTGGAGTATGAATTCTTGAAAAGGGACCTCACAAAGTATAAAAGATAGTATATAGAATAGAAAATCTAAATTCAGTATAAACAATGGCATTAAAACAAGGGGACACAAATTCAAACTGGTGAATAGCAAACTTGGGACTGATATCAGGAAGTTCTTCTTTATACAAAAAATGATCAACCCATGGAATGGACTTCTGGGTAGGGTGAGGGAGTCTAAAACCCTAGAATCATTTAAGGCACAGCTAGATGCTGTGTTGGGGGCACTGTAACCTTTTTCAGCATGAATGAATCAGGATAAGTCGAATGGCCATCCTCATCTCATGATTTTCCAACATAAGGGTTAATTCTGCAATCCCTTGCTCCAAGTAGGGAAGCTGAGCTTGGAGGGAAATCAGGGGCATGATTTTATCGGGGGTGCAGCTGGGGGGGCGGGGGATTCCTGCCAAGAAACCCAGAAGAACAGGTTTCCCGGATGTCCTTACAATTTTGAGGTAAGGACGTCTTTTTTTTGCCAGTTTGCCGCCCGACAGGCCGGCCTCAGCTGTACGGGAGAAGAAGATGGTAGAGGACGTGAACAGGTAAACGTTAGATGGGGTGGGGGGGGGGTGCGGGTGGCTCAGTCATCGGGGCTCAGTCACTGGGGGAGGGTTAGTCATCGGGTGTCGGAGGTCATCCGGGGCGGTCGGAGGTTGCGGGAGCGGTCGGAGGTCGGAGATCGTGTTTCTAGGGTCGCTGCAGATAGGCTTGTTGGGCCTAGGGGAAGCACTCCTGCTCTTCCGGGCCCACAAGCTGTACTATAAAGGCTGCCCCAAGATTTTCAGACTCCTCACTCCAGCTGCTGCTGGATGGGGTGAGGAGCAGGAGGGAAATATTTTTCCTGTCTGATGGGAGGAAGTGCCCTCCCTCCACCACGAAGAAGGCATGGCTGGAGGTGGCCGAGGAGGTCAGCAGCTGCGGCAATGTGGCACGAACCTGGGTCCAGTGCCAGAAGAAACTTAATGATCTAACCAGGTTAGGCAAAGTGAGTATACTTACGCATTCTCCCACACTCCGTCCTCCATATCACCTCCACCACCACACAACCCCTTCTGCACTGCCACCACAATGCTCTCGCATCACTCCTCACATCCACTCAACTATCATCCTCACGTTGCCTGCACGTACTCACCGCCCCTGTCCCCATTCGAACACTACCACGCACCCCAATCCTCATACAATATCATGTCTATGTTGCACCCGCACCCTCCCATGCATCTCCCTCACGCTCAACCCCACCCACACCACTGCATGCAGCGGCTCACCATGCAACCATAACTCAATCACGCCTCTGTGTTTTGCCTTGATAGGAGAAGAAATGCCAGAACGCCCGGGAGAGGGCACGGACCGGAGGGGGCCCGCCACACCAGGTGGTCCTAACGGACGTGGAGCATCAGGCGTTGGACATCAGCCACACGCTGGAGTGCCTGTCCATGGCAGATGCAAGGCTGGGATTGCACAAAAGGCCAGTGACAGAAAACTAACACTCAGCACTCATGATAGCGAATGATCTTAGCATCACTTGGCATCTGCAGCACCTGAACATCTGTCCACATGCCTAATATTGCTTTCTGTTCTCTTGCAGGGCCATCTGCGAGCGCCGTGAGCATGGAGGGCGATTCCTCAGAGGACCTCTGAGGGTCCATCGTCACATCTGAGCCATGCATCCACCAGCGCAGATACATACACCTCGGTGGGTCCCCGTCCTCACTTAGTTGGACTTGCACATGGTGAGTCACCACGCACATGTGAGCACAAGCAGACCCTGGTGGCAGGGGCAGCCGTGGAGAGTCCGCGTCGGTGGGAGCACACTTCTCCAGGCTCTGCTCAGCTGGACCCAAATACTGAACCCTGGGGGCCAGCCATGAAAAGGAGAGTCATCGAGGGGCAGCAGCACATTGCCGAGGTGCTGGAACAGGTGCCATGCGCACTCTCCACAATCGCGCAGAGGATGGAGGAGTCCAACTCCTGCATGAGGGGAATGGTGGCACAGGTACAGGAGGGTATCTCCGAGATAGTGTCGCAGGGACGTAGGGCCTCTCTGAGATAGTGTCGCGGGTAGGTGCGGGGATGTCTGCAGTGGAGGAAAGGCTAGCCTCCCTCGAGCGTCAAGCACGGCTCAACAATGAGTCCATTCAGGCCCTGACAACGGCCGTTCGGATTCAGGGTGAGCAACATTCTGCTGCCTTGAACAGGCTGACAGATACTTTACAGGTGGCCTTCCAAGGCCTCACACAAGTCCTCCAAACTGCCGTCCAGCAGGGTGAAAGGAGTGGTGTGGGCCTGGGCCAGGAGAGGGATGATGGTGAAAGGGGACATGGAAGTGGGGACGCCACTCAAAGCGCTCCCACTTCTCACCCGTTGCCCCCCTCTCAACCAGTAGCCGCAATGCTGCCTCCTCTCCAGGTGGCCGAGTTTGCCCCTGCACAGGTGCAGGTGGAGCAGTCTTTGGAGGAGCTCTCACGGGCACCCAAACCCAGAGGGCGTCGGCCCAAAGCATATCATCGGTCAGGGCATGGACAAGAGCAACCTGCCACTACCTCTGCTGAAGCCACAGGGGTAGCACCACGTAGGGGTTCCCGGAAACGCACAGCAAAAGTTTTGTGAGCACAAAGGGAATGCACAAGGGTGTCTGACAATTTGTCATATTTTTCATTTCTTTTATTTTGTTTCACATGCACAATAAATATTATTATCACCACTACTGCCACGTCTTGCCCATTCTTGACTGGCTTGTGGAATAGGTCCCTTTCATGGGGTTCACCATGAACACGCACGCTTGATGCCACCCATTGTGTCACTGCAGAGTGGGTGTAGGTGTATTTGCAGGGCTCTTTTGTGCAGACAACTGAGAGACACCAGCGATGTCCCCGGTGGCACCCTGGAAGGATGCGGAGGAGAAGTTGTTGAGGGCAGTGGACTTTGACAGCGACAGGTAAGAAGATGGTGCTCGGGCCAGCCGGCAGCAGCTCGGCATGAAGGAGGCTGCAGACGTCCACGACTACATGTCGAGTGACTCTGAGCCTCCATGTGCACTGCTGCTCAGAGAGGTCTAGGAAGCTGAGCCTCGGTCTGTAGACCCTATTGCGAGGGTAGTGCCCTCTGCGACGCATCTCTCTCTGCGGTTGCCCTCCCTCCTGCTGTGCAGATGGATGTGTCACAGCACTGTGTTGTGGGGCTCCACGTGTCAGAGGTGGACGGTGTGGCCACCGAGTCTGGTGATGCTGTTCGCCCTCCGAGGAGGTCATGACTGCAGCTACAGCGGCCCCCATCCGGAAGTTTGAGGGGGTCCGCAAGGTAGGTAAATGTGTCTGGACACCGGGGTAAGTGTGCAAGTTTATGCATTTGATTGTTAGGAGGAGGGTGGTGGAGGCCAAACTTTGTCCAAAGTGACAGAGTGGCCTCCTGCAATGAGTGAGGGTCTCCCCCACACCTATCAAATGGACCTTTGCAGCTGCCACAGGCTGGTGGCTGCAACACGTCCATTTCAACTAGGAGTGTTTCCCCCAGTACGGGAAACAGTCTCAGTTAATTGCAAAATCCGATCCCTCCTAAAATATCAGGTCAATCAGGTCTGTAAACAACCTGAAGTACCTGTTCAAGTATTTTAAGTGACACCCCGCCAGCTTTAATTGCCGGCAGGAGTCCCACATGCGGGGGCTGCTGCGCGTGTGAGCGCGTCACTGGAGAACCTGGAAATGGGGCGGGTTGGAGCCGGGCTCTGGACCCGCCCCGGGAATCCCGGATTTTCGCAGCCCCCCTGCCACAAACGCACCTGATCACAGGTGCGAAAATAGAGCCCTATGTGTCAACAAGTGTACTGACTAACAAAATAAAACAGCTTTCCTGCCACCTAGTCACTACATTAAGTTAGTCACCACCCCATTTTCTACAAAGAACAGCGAGAGATGCAGAAAATTGATGGAACAAAATCAATCTGTATGATGCTAAAATGCAAATAGGATTTAGAACGAAGTATAAATCAAATTAATTAAGTTAAATGGATACATTGCCATGAGAGACTATTTGCCCCAATGGACTTCTCTATAACTAAAAGAGGGAATTTCTCAAGCTTCCATAGCCCGTGGAACTTCTCAAATGATCAAAAGGATTAAAGATTTCTTAATCACTCAGTGTTCACCAAGGTGCTGAAAGACAGTGCAGTATTTCAGTGCTAATATGCTCTCACTCAACCAAAAGATGCTGCCTTTTTCCATTTGGATCAAATGCTGAAAATAAATGACTAAACAACAAATTGTTATTTCATGTATTTCACGAAGTAACAACATCCTGATCTCATCCTGTGGTTTCAAACTAGTCCCACACTGATGGTTCTCATCTCATGTTTTATCGCTAATGATGCTACACATGTGACTTACAGCCCACAGTTCTTGTTGTTGGTCCAAGGCTGATATCTCCAATCCCAGACAGAATTATATTTGATCTGAAACTGAGAAATCATGGGGTGAGATAATCCTAAAATAATTTATATAAACTACAGAATCCCTGAGAAAGCAATTAAATTCTCTGAATTTCACATACTGGGAAGAATGCAAACAGAAATGTACTGGAAGATCCAGGTGTCCTAAATCTGTAACAGATATAATTTCTGGTTTCAGCATGAATTCTGATTTTGTTTAAGCTTAGGATTTTTGTTTTGTTTTCAAAGTAATGTTTTCAACTGCTATCTTTAACAGCATAATATGCTTTAACACTGAAAATGAAACTTAAGTGGATGCATTTAAGGGGAAGCTAGATAAACACATGAGGGAGAAAAGAATAGAAGGATATGTTGATAGGATTAGATGAAGTAGGTGGGAGGTGGCTCGTGTGGAGCATAAACACCGGCATGTACCAGTTGGGCTGAATAGCCTGTTTCTATGCTGTATATTCTACGTAATTCTATGTAACATTTTCTGGTAATTTTTCTTTGGACACGGATCCTCTGCTTCTGTAGTTAGATTCAATACATGGGGTAGGTTTTCATCATCATCACTTGGACATTAAGCATTGCCTTAGTAGAGCACAGAGATGATAATTGGGAGGAGAGGATCAAATGCCTGTTACAGAACTTACCCGATTTTCCTTCCATTAATTTAAATGCAGAGAAAATAAAGCTTATTCTGTTATCAATGTGCGATTCTCCCAACCAGATTTTATTCTCTTCACTCCATCCAGGTAATGCTTAACGCCTAGGCAATAAAGGCAAAAATCTACTCCATGCAGTCTTTAAGCTTTAATTTTTTTAAAATTCAGGAAATGAATAACAGGCCAGTCCATATCTGAAGGGAAATATGGGTTAACACACTCAGAAGGACTCTCCCCGTGCGCTGATGAAACATTTATCTGTCCCTTTCAGATGATGGATTGATCTGCTGTGCATTTCTAGTACTTTTGGTTGATTTCAGATATCCAGCATTTGTGTCTGTTCCTTTCACCCTCAAGCTGTAATCACACAGCTGTCCATCAATTTTCCTGAAATAAATCACAATACATTTTCTGTACATGGTATTCTCTGCTGAAAGAAGAAAATAAAATAAAGCCTTCCCCACCATAGAAGGGCAACACCAGCAGAAACAAACCAGGGTTGATGATTGCTGCAGACAGTTTCAGATGGTGGTAGGTGGGGTGATTGAGCCGCCCGCCCGATATCGCCTGTCTGAAACCTGCATCATTCACTGGCAGGATGGCTATGCATTTCCCATGGTGACAGGCAGCCCATCTAACTAAAGAGTGAATGTACCTCTTAAAGCGAGGTGTCATTCAACTCTGGAAATCTATGCTGCTACTGGGGAGGTTGCTGGAGACCAGCATGTCGCAGGCAAGAGGGCCTTGCTCCTCAGATACAGCAGTGTAGCTGCTTGTGAAGCAGGTGAGGGCAAGCATGCAGGTCCTGTTCCCCTATGGTGACAGGAAGTTAGGAATAGGAGTAGGCCATTCAGACCTTTGAGCCTGGGGAACGAGGAGAGAGAGATTCATTCAACTAGATCACGACTGATCTGTACCTTAATTCCATCTACTCACCTTGGTTCCGTAACCCTTAACACCCTTTTACAAAAATCTATCAATCTCAGTTTTGAAATTTTCAATTGACCGAGCCTCAACTGCTTTTTGGGGGAAGAGAGATCCAGATTTCCACTACCCTTTGTGTGAAGAAGTGCTTCCTGACATCAGCCCTAAATGGCCTAGCTCTAATTTTAAGGTTATGCCCCCTTGTTCTGGACTCCCACACCAGAGGACATAGTTTCCTTATATCTACCCTATAAAATCCTTTGATCATCTTAAATACCTCAATTAGATCATCCCTTAATCTTCTTTACTCATGGGAATACAAGTCAAGTCAATGCAACCTGTCCTTTTAGCCCAGGTGTCATTCTGGTGAATCTGTGCTGCACCCCTCCGAGACCAATATATCCTTCCTGAGGTGCAGTGGCCAGAACTGAATGCAGTACTCTAAATGGGATCTAACCAGAGCTTTATATAACTGTAACATAATTTCCACCCCCTTGAGATAAAAGCCAACATTCTATTAGGCTTTTTAATTATCTTTTGTACCTGTGCTCTAGCTTTTAGTGATAGGTTACCCAATCAGATGCTGCAGTAGTCCTGGAGATAGTTGGCAGACAGTGTCAACACCTACAGCATCACCTCCAGGACATGGGTTCAGTGTCACATGTACTTCAACAACTTGACCTGGACAGCAAGAGTGAGAATTATGTCTTCCCATCTCTATTTCTCTGCATTACACCTGGTCACAACACTTCACTCCCTAGCCACTGCCCCCCCACCCCCAGCCCCCACCTCCAGCACTCCAAACACTTCCCTGTTCCACTCCCCTCAAAGGTGTCAGCCTTGGCTCAGTGGTAGCACTCTTGCCTGAGTCAGAAGGTTGTCAGCTCAAGTCCCAGTCAAAAGACTTGTGCACATAATCTAGACTGACGCTTCAGTGCAGTACTGAGGCAGTCTTTCGGATAAGACATTAAACAAAGGCCCTATCTGCCCTCTCAGGTGGGCATAAAAGATGCCATGGCACTGTTCGAAGAACAGCAGGGGAGTTCTACCTGGTGTCATGGCCAATATTTATTCCTTAATCAACATCACTAAAACAGATTATCTGGTCATGTATCTCATTGCTGTTTGTGGGACCTTGCTGTGCACAAATTGGCTGCTGCGTTTCCAACATTACAACAGTGACTACACTTCAAAAGTACTTCATTGGCTGTGAAGTGCTTTGGGACGACCTGAGGTCATGAAAATAAATGCAAATCTTTCTTTTTTTTATTTTAAAAGATGCAACAGACTCTGCCTCAGCCACTGCCTAGGGCTACGCATTCTGTACTGCAACTCTGAGTAAAGACATTTCTCCTAACCTTTCTCTATTAAGGACAGTTTTAAATCGATGACCCCTCTGCACTGGTTTCCAGAGGAAAGTAGACAAATCCATCTAAGAGTAGATAAATTACTTTGAATGGCATTTTGGCAGGTAATCTTTATTGTGACATGCCATAGAAAAATAGGTGCCTCATTCAAACTCTACAAGGTCCTTTTTGTTTATTGTTAACAGAATACTGTGAAAATTTGTGTTTGAGTAGTTCTCTAATTCGACTTCAGAATATTTAATGTTGCAACTTTTTGTGCACCACTTTTGTAGCTGTTCCATGACTATATTGAAATCTGAATTGGACTGGGCAGCCTTAGAGTTTAGAACAATGTTCTTATACATTTGATGTGGAGATGCCGGTGATGGACTGGGGTGGACAAATGTAAGGAATCTTACAACACCAGGTTATAGTCCAACAGTTTTATTTGAAAAATAAAAAAATAAAACTGTTGGACTATAACCTGTTGTTGTAAGATTCCTTACACTTATACATTTGGGTCTCAGTTTTGAATTCAGTCCAGATAGACACATGGGATGAAAGTCTCTGCTGCAAAGAGTCCAAAGCGAAATGAATCTGCACTGCCTTTGTCCAACTCCCAGTGAGTAGCTGCAAGTCCACTGCACAGAGGTACCCATCATACCCACTAATTGCTGCCAAATTGACATGTTCACACAGATTCCATAAGGATAAATGTAAAGAAAAGGTAGAGGGCATGCTTGTCTGAGGCGAGGCTTTAATCATTTTAGTAGGGAAACACAAGGAATAGTAAACCCAGCCATCAGAAGGTTTATAATTGAAGTACAATTAATGGAACCTCCATTATTCTTACTCTGACAATAAACCTTCCTGATTATCTGGCAGAATTATAATGGGACAGAGCCTTGAATGAGACAGTGGCAGAGAAATTGGACCCCGCTGTGCCCGTTTTTCAGGGGCAGAACAGGGTAAAAAGCGCCAATTTCACGCCGTTGTCTGCTATGCCTTGAGCGCACCTGAAATACATTCAACTTTTGGGTCAGGCGATATTCTGGCTTTGCTGGTGGCCACCTAAAACAGGCATTGGGCCCCCTGCACGTATTAATGAGGGCCCAACGCCTGTTTCAGGACCTGTCCCAGAAATTGGTTAGCATTGAGGGGAGCTTGCGCTGGGCATATTCCACTCAGTTCTTTGGGTTCCTGATGTGGTCTAATCAGCGATCCTTCAGTCTCCACTTGACGACAAGGCCACCACCAAACACTACTTTTTAAAAAAAAACTTATCATCATATGGAGACAGAAGAAGCACTCCTACTCCTTCCGGCTACACAGCACTACTGCGGGCTGCTGCCGGCATGCGCTAGCTCCCCTCCCTTCTATTCACCCCTTCCAGGACGTACCTGAGGACCCCTGCCAGCGAGGCAGGATGCCCAAATTGGAGAGTTTCAAACCGGCCAGCTGCCACAGGAAATGCAACAGGAGCCCACAGCTCACCGCAATAATTAAGATGAGGCCCAAGACCTCTGGCTTCTGGCGCGCGCTGGGAGCACGCTGACCATTTTGAGCCAAAAATGGGATGAATCCAATTTCTAGTCCATTCACTGCACAGCAAGAACCTCCCATTTTCTGAAATAAATGAACCTCACCATCCAAGAAACAATAAATTAAATTTATCTGTATTGGACTTGTCTTTATTGCATGTGGTTCAACACGTCTAAGACCGAACTTTGGAGAATCTGGATTAACCACTAATTTCTATTATCCACTGGAGAATTGCCTCCATTATGGTGATAATGTGGGTCCTGCAGTAGTCCTTTCCTTCCAGCCCACTGAGCTGTTAAGCATTTACTCAGCACTGTTTTTCTCAATGGAGGATGCAAAGCAACACGGGTTTGCTGAGTTCTTGATCTCAGCCACACTGCTGTAGCATGATTGATGCCTACTTGTGAAGGAGAGGGGGAAAGGAAATCAGAAGAGTTGTTGCTGTACCACTACAACTTGTGTGGGAAGCAGCACTGGCCTCAGAGCAATGCTATTTAAAAAGGACACCAGACAATGCAGTTCATTGCCAACAATACCTCGTCTACAATTGCAAAGCACTAAGGGCGCTAAATGGGGCCTTGTAGCACCCGTTGTTTCAGTTTCTCGAACATCCAAGATGGCGTCTTGGCTGCGCACGCACACTTCCAGCGTGACGTGCGCCGGACACCGTCTTGATATAGCAGCTAGCGCATGCGCAAATACCGAATGCCAGAAGCATATAAAGTTAGAAGAAAATGCGTGCAATGTGCAACGCTGATTTAAAGTGGGAGACACCATTTTGGACCTTAACACTCAACTCAAACCACGGTCTTAACCACGCACACCTGAAAGTGACTTAGAGTGCCTGGAGAACCCCCCAACAAGCGCTATTTAAAGGCACCATCAGGATTTACAGGTTAGTTGCTGGACTATTGCGTCTGGCTGCGAGTTCCTATAGTACATTTGAGTGTGGTTTGGCAGGTACTACCTTACAGTTTGGAAAGTTACAACTGTGGTTGAATAACGTTACTGGCAACCATGGGTGGTCTGCTAAGACTCCCACCGGGCAATGAGCACGACTGGGAGCATGCAGAGAGGTCATGCACAGCAGGTCAAGCTGTTAGGAGAGGGAGGACGAGGAGGCGCAGGGCACTGAGGAGGAGGCCGTATCCAATGAGGGCCTTCCGGGGCCAATTCTCTTACCTCAACATAACCGAGGAGGATTGCATCCGACACTTGAGGTTCACCAATGAAGCCATGACCGAGGTCCGTCAACTGGTGCGGCCACAGCTGCAGCCCCAGAGCAGGGAAAGGACAGCATTGCCTGTGGCTGTGAAGGTCACCGTGGCACTGAATTTCTACGGCTCAGGATCATTTCAGGCCTCTGCTGGCGACGTGCAACATCTCGCAGTATGCACTGCACTGCTGCATAAGGGACGTCACAGACACACTGTACTAGATGAGGAACAGTTTCATCACCTTCCCTCTTGACAGAGTCAAGCAGAACGAGCGAGCACGGGGGTTCGCTCGCATTGCTGACTTCCCCATGGTGCAGGGTACCATTGACTGCACGCACATTGTCCTGCGTGCCCCGCATATCAACTCGGCCATCTTCATCAACCAAAAGGGCTTCCATTCCCTGAACGTGCAGCTGGTGTGCAACGCATCGAATCATGGAGGTAGATGCCCACTACCCTGGGAGCAGTCACGACACCTTTGTTATGCAGCAGTCCAACGTGCCAGCTATCTTTCACCTGGCTTGGCAAGTCAAAGGTTGGCTACTGGGCGACAAGGACTATCCCCTCACGCCACAGCTCACGACTCCGGTCAAGAACCCACGCACATGTTCACAGCAGGCCTATAATGAGACCCATGCTGCCACACGCAATATTGTGGAGCACACCATAGGCCTCCTCAAACAACGCTTCCGCTGCCTAGACCGGTCTGGAGGAGCCCTGCAGTATCCCGCTGAGTGGGTGGGCAGATTCGTGGTGGTATGTTGCATGCTGCACAACCTCGCCATCACGAGGCACCAGCCTTTGCCACCAACGATTGGAGAAGACCCTAAGCCAGAGGTGGAAGAGGAGGAGGTTGAGGAGGAAGAGGCTGGGGGGGGGGGGTGGTGAAGAGAGAGGAGCCGGGACAGGGGGAACACTGAGAAAATCCTTATGTTTTATCCACTCTGATAAAGTTAAAATAAGATAGCTTCAGATTTTGTGTCAGAGGCCATTACAGCCCATAGCCTCATATTCGGTTTATTCCGCTAGTGTTTCTAGAAGTTGAGCAGTTTTCCATCTAGAAAAGCACATACTGAACTTTCAACAGTTACCAGGGGCTCAATTTTACCACCCGCTATCGGGTGCGTTTCCCGCGGGGGGGCTCCGAAAATCGGAGAATCCCGGCGCGGTACCGGAGCCCGCCCCAAACCCGCGCACTTCCGGGTTCCCCGCTGACGCGCCGGTGTGCGCGCGCAGCCCCCGCTGGTGGGAATCCCGCAGGCAATTAAAGCCAGCGGGATGCCACTTGACAGTATTTATTCAGGTATTTCAGGTCATTAACTGACCTGATTAAGGGACTATGTGGGATTTTAGAACAAACTGGGACTGTTTCCCACACTGGGGGAAACACTCCCAGGTCGAATGGACGTGATGCAGCTGTCAGCCTGTGGCAGCTGCAAAGGTCCATTTGACAGGTGGGGGGGGGGGGGGTGAGACCCTCACCCATTGCAGGAGGCCACTCCGTCACCTGGGACAGAGTTTGGCCTCCACCATCCTCCTCCTGACAGTCAAAGTCACCAACCTGCACGCTTACCCCGGGGTCCGGAGACATGTACCTACCTTGCGGACCCCCTCAGATGTACATCTTGCGGATGGGGGCCGCCGTAGCTGCAGTCATGACCCCCTCGGAGGGCGAACAGCATCACCAGCCTCACCAGCCTCGCCATCCACGCCGTCCACCTCTGACACGTGGAGCTCCACAACAGAGTGCTGTGACACATCCACCTGTACAGCAGGAGTGAGGGCTACCGCAGAGAGAGATGCGTCACAGAGGGCACTACCCTCGCCACAGAGTCCACAGACCGAGGCTCAGCCTCCTGGACCTCTCCGAGCAGCAGTGCACACGGAGGCTCAGAGTCACTCGGCATGTAGCCGTGGACATCTGCAGCCTCTTTCACGCCGAGCTGCTCCTGGCTGGCCCGAGCACCATCTTCTTACCTGTCGCTGTCACAGTCACCACTGCCCTCCACAACTTCTCTTCCGCATCCTTCCAGGGTGCAACCGGGGACATCGCCGATGTCTCTCAGTCGTCTGCGCAGAAGAGCCCTGCAAATACACCTACACCCATTCTGCAGTGACACAATGGTTGCATCAGTGGTGGGTCCTCATAGTGATCCTCAGGAGCGGGCAGTATTGCACAAACCAGACAGGATTCGCGATGTCATGGCAGTAGTGGTGCCAATATAATGTGTAATGTGAGTTGTTCAGAAATTCAATATAAGTAACACCCATGACGAACCCTCAAACACCCTTGTGCATCCCCTTCATGTTCACGACACGTTCGCCTTACGCTGCCTACTACACATATGTAATGCATGCCCTGTGGCTGCAGCACAGGTAGTGGCAGGTTGAGTGAGGCTGGCCGTGAAAGAGATGCACGAGAGGGTGAGTATGAGATAGAGCCATGAGATTGTATGAGGATTGGGTTGCGTGGTAGTGGCGGGGTGAGTACTGGCGAGGTGAGTAGGTGCAGGTAAGATGAGGATGCGGTTTGTGTGGGTGTGAGGGGTGATGTGACAGGGTAGTGTTGGCAGTGCCGCAGGAGATGTGGGGTGGGGGCAGTGATGTAGCAGATGGAGTGTAGGGGAAAGACTACGTGTACTCACTTTGGCTGACCTACTGAGGTCATTGGAGCGCCTACTGCACTGTATGCAGATGGGCGATATGTTGGTGGTGCTGGTGACCTCCTCTGCCACCTCGAGCCAGGCCTTCCTGGTGCCAGAGGCGGGCCGCTTCCTCCCGCCCACCGGGTGGAAGATCTCTGTCCTCCCCCTCCTCCTCACCCCATGTATTGATACCTGGAGTGAGGCATCATTAAACTGGGAGCAGACTTCCCCCTGGGCTGCTCCATGCTGTCATTTTTGCTATTTGTTGCAGCATCTGTCAGTGGAGGACTGCCCCTTTAAATAGAGCGCCTCCAGCTGACAGATCTTACTGCGCATGTGCAGCCCGCCCGACGCGCAGATCAGCAGTGGGGAACCCGGAGGAGCAGGTAAGTGGATACAATTAGTGGTTTGTCTGCTACGATCGCGCGGGAAACCACTAATTTCACCGGGCGTGTTACCCACGTGCCCGATAGCCCCCCCGCCGAGAATCCGCAGCCCTGCTGACATCGGGCCCCAGGAATCATGTTTACAATTCACCAATGGTCATATTCATTATAGTTCTGTGTATTCAGCTTTCTAGCAAATAAAATTACAGTGCACAAACAAATCCATACAGTGGAGGGAATTTTAACCCCCCTGTACGGGCAGGACAGTGGCGAGGGGGCGGGTTAAAATTGTTAAAAATGGGAAACCCAACCTCAACCCGCGACAAACGTGCCTACTTCCAGTTTAACCAGGGTGGGTTGGAAGTCCGGCGAGTAATCCACCTTCGAGAGGCAGAATGGTAATTATAATATGTTAATGAGGCTGCGAGTCTCAGATTTTGGCGGCCATTTGGATTTAATGGTTGCAGGCTGGGTTTCCCGGTGCTCCCGGAGGTGAGAACTGCCAAATCCAGCAGGCATGTGCTTTTCCAGCACTACTTGTGGACCAGGAGGAGTAGGTGTGCTTCCCCTGCCATCCCAGCCCCCCAAGCTAACCTGCTGCGATCTGCCTCCCTCCCCATGATCGTCCGACTCCCACTCCGCGATTTTCAGAACCCACCCCCACCACCCCGGATCTCCAGACCCCTCTGAGATCCAATTTCCCCCCACGGTCTCTCCCACCACTGCGCCCCCCCCCTCACCCTGACACCCCCCCTATTTCCGGGTTCCCTCCCCGTAAATATCAGGGCCAATATGTTAGTTGAGGAGAGCGAAAATCGATTTTGAATTAAGAGGCCACAGAAGTACGATGAAACATCGTGCCTGCAGATTTGATAATTCAATTAACCCTTTCAGTACATCTCATAATTATCTTTATTAACTTTAAAGATTTTAAATCCATAAAATATTAACAGTATATCCTGGAGCGACACGGTGATAATACATAGACTTCTAAAATGAAACTCAACTAATCAAGCTAATTAAATGACAATTGAAATGAGTTAATATCACAGCTCATTTTTCTCACGATTCTAAACATATTTTGGAAAAATAGTAGGTGCGCATTGGTTTCCAGTAAAACTCAAACTGATACTTCATTGAAAAGCTTCTTTACTTAGGGATAATAAACTTTATAAACTAAGCTCTCTTTTGGTCTTTCCATAGTAAGAGACATTTCTGCCTTAAATCTTGCTCTGCATTAGGCTGCTCTGGCTGCCTTTACTTTTCTGACTGACTGCTGTTATCATTAATTTCCACAGACCCTTCTAATCACATACACATGCATTCTTCAGAAAACTTACTTGATAACCTGAAATGATTTGCAAGAGCTAAATTATTGCACTATAGAAAATGCAAATCAACTGAACAGGACAGAAGGACACAATACATTTTTAACATTTTATATTAGTTTCTTTATTTCCATTTTTAAATTGACATAGCCCTACTTATTTCCAGGGGTTAAATTAAGTTACTGTAAGGAATTATTACTGGATAAATACAGGATACACAGCTCCTAATTTTTTAATGTTATTGTTACCACAAGTAATGAGGTTGAAGTCATAAGTTACTCATATCAGTTGTACTCATGAATTTTATAACTTTTAGCAACCACTGAAAAGAGATACTGATACTTACTGAGCTCTTTAAATGCTAATTTGACATTCGAATCTCATGGCTCTGAGTAGCTGAGTCATACAGAATGAGGTGGTCAAAATTTGCTAGGATTTCTATTCTTAATAGCCATCCAGCGACCTCTGCTGTGAGTGTATATGTGAAGTTGTCAAGTGAGGACAGGATCTGGTGTACCTGAGGTGCCTTTGAGGTCAAATAACCTGCCACACTCACTATCAAAACTTAGAGGAATAATGGTCATTTGAGCGAGGGACCACAGGGTAAATGATACCCCAGTAAGGAATGAATGCCTTCAGGAAAGAAGTGAAGGAGTAAAAATTGATGGAAGGGAAAAATAGAGCAGCAAATTTCTTGGGTGTCAGGTGGAGTGGTTTCTGTTGAGGTCAGTTGATGCGTGGGACAGATGACAAAATACTGCTAATGAACAGAAGAATAAGTTTTGTAGAATCATAATGCACAGAAGGAGGCCATTCACCCCATCGTGCCTGTACTGACTCTTTGGGCCCGATTTTACCAGGGGTGCGGGTTCTCAGCGGGTGGTCATTCGGGCGCGTGAAAAACGCGCCGTCCGAATTGAGTGCGTTGCACGCACGATCGCGGGATAATTGAGGCAATTAGCCGGCAGTTACGGGTTCTCCGCTTCTCAGCTGCGCGCCGGCGGGCTGCGCATGCGCAGTGACGTTTGAGCGATGGTGGAGATCTATTTAAAGGGGCAGTCCACCAAAGCCCCTTCAGCCACAACCAAGAGTCCAGGCAACATGGAGGAAGGCAGGGGTAAGGCTGCTCCCCGATTTACGGACCACACCCTCCAGGTGCTGCTGGACGGAGTCCGGATGAGGAGGGAGACGCTGTTCCTGAGTGATGGAAGGAGGTGCCCTGGCTCCGCCACCAAGAAGGCATGGGAGGAGGTGGCGTCGGAGGTCACCAGCAGGGGTAACACCACCCGAACTTGGATGCAGTGTCGGAAGAGATTCAATGACCTCACCAGGTCCGGGAAAGTGAGTACACTAACGCACTCTGCCTCACTCCATCTTCCACATCACCTCAAACGCCTCACAACCCCATCTCCACTGACAGCACAGCGCTCCCGCACCAATCCTCACAGCCACCCAACTATCATCCTCACAGTGCCTGCACGTACCCACCGTCCCTGTCCCCACTCGACCACTACCACACACCCCAATGCCCATACAATGGGATGGCCATGTGGCACACGCATCCTCCCATCCATCTGCCACACGCTCAACCCACTCACATCAATGCTTGAAGCGTCTCACAATGCAATCATCACTCAATAACGTTTTTGTCTTTTGCCCTCACAGGAGAAGAGTTGCAAGAACGCCCGGGAAAGGGCCCGCACCGGAGGGGGCCCGCCACACGAGGTGGCTCTGACAGACGCCGAGGTGGAGGCGTTGGAGATCAGCCACACGCTACATTGCCTGTCCGTGGCGGATGGCGAGGCTGGGTCTGACGAAACGGCCGGTAAGGGAAAGCTGACACTCAGCACTCATGATCGCGAATGATCTTAGCATCACTTGGCATATGCCGCACCGCCACATTTGGTCACATGCCTGATATTGCCCTCTGTTCTCTTGCAGGGCCGTCTGCGAGCGCCGTATCCGTTGAGGGCGATTCCTCAGAGGACATGCCGGTCTCTGAGGGTGCATCGTCACACATGAGCCAAGCATGCACCAGCGCAGATACACACACCTCGGTGGGTCCCCCCCTCAGTTTGTTGGGATTGCACATGGTGAGTCACCGCGCACACGTGAGCATGAGCAGACCCTGGTGGCAGGGTCAGCCGCGGAGGGTCCGCGTCGGTGGGAGCACTCTTCTCCAGGATCTGCTCAGCCGGACCCAGATGCTGAACCCAGGGGGCCACCAGTCAAAAGGAGAGTCATCGAGGGGCACCAGCACATTGCCGAGGTACTGGGAGAGGTGCCACGCGCACTCTCCGCAATCGCACGGAGGATGGAGGAGTCCAACTCCTGCATGAGGGGAATGGTGGCACAGGTGCAGGAGGGTATCGCCGAGATAGTGTCGCAGGGACGTGAAGGCATCTCTGAGATAGTGTCGCGGGTAGGTGCGGGAATGTCTGCGGTGGAGGACAGGCTAGCCTCCCTCGAGCGTCACGCACAGCTCAACAATGAGTCCATCCAGGCCCTCACAACGGCTGTTCGGATTCAGGGTGAGCAACATTCTGCCGCCATAAACAGGTTGACAGATACATTGGAGGTGGCCTTGCAAGGTCTCACACACGTCATCCAAACTGCCGTCCAGCAGGGTGGAAGGGGTGATGTGGGCCTAGGCCATGAGAGGGAAGATGGTGAACGGGGACATGGAAATGTGGACGCTACTCAAGGTGCCCCCACGTCTCACCCGTTGCCCCCCTCTCAACCAGTGCCCGCAATAGTCCATCCTCTCCAGGTGGCCGAGTCTGCCCCTGCACAGGTGCAGGAGGAGCAGTCTGTGGAGGTGCCCTCACGGGCACCGAAACCCAGGGGGCGTCGGCCCAAAGCATCTATCCGGTCAGGGCACGAACAGGAGCAACCTGCCACCACCTCTGCTGGAGCCACAGGGGTAGCACCACGTAGGGGTTCCAGAAAAAGAAAACCCAAGGTTCTGTGAACACACAGGGATTGCACCAGGGTGTTTGACGATTTGTTATCTTTTTATTTCTAGTCCTTGATTGGCACCACACAATAAACTCAATTTTTCTCACCAATGCTGCCACCTCTTGTCCATTATTCTGCGGCTTCTGCAATAGGTCCCTTCCGTGCGCCTCATCATGACGACGAGCACCCCGTTCCACCCATTGGGCATAATACAGTGGGTGCAGGTGTACAGGCACCACTCTTCTGTGGAGGGAGCCTGTATGGACCCTCGTCTGTGCACGTTATGATATGTGAACGCCTCACACAGTGTGATGTTAGGAGAACCGTTGGCATATGAGTGCCTCCCTGGCCTGACGAACACGCAGGTGAGCCGGTGGTCGGCCCATGGGTCGTTCCTCCTCCTCTTCCTCCTCCTCCTCCTCCTCATCGTCGTCCTCAATGTGGGTGGCGGGTGTGCATGGGGCCTCCTCCAGCGGCACCCCTCTCTGTAGTGCCATGTTATGCAGGGCACAGCAGACAAATATAATTCGTCACACTCTGAGTGGCGTGTATTGGAGCGCTCCCCCGGAACGATCAAGGCACCTGAAGCGCATCTTGAGCAGCCCTATAGCCTGCTCAATTGTAGACCTGGTAGCAATGTGGCTGTCATTATATCGACGCTGCAGCTCGGTAATGGGGTTCCTCAGAGGTGTCATAAGCCACGTGTGCAGGGGATATCCCTTGTCGCCGAGGAGCCAGCTGTTGCCGGTGTTGGGTGCGTGGAATAGGGGCGGGACGGTGGACTCCCTGAGGATGAAGGCATCGTGGCAGCTGCCAGGGTATCTGGCGCACACGTGTAGGAATCTCTGGTGGTGGTCACAAATGAGCTGGGCGTTCATGGAGTGATACCCCTTCCTGTTGATGAACAGCCCTGGCTCATGTGGAGGTGCCCGTATTGCTATGTGGGTGCAATCGATTACACCCTGCACCCGTGGGAAGCCAGCCACATCATGGAATCCAACCGCCCTCTCCGTCTGGCTGCGCTCATCCATGGCGAAGTTGATGTAGTTCGAGGCCCTGCGGAACAACCCATCGGTGACCTGCCTTATGCACTTGTGTGCAGACGACTGAGAGACCCCGGTGATGTCCCCCGTGGCACCCTGGAAGGATCCGGAGGCGAAGAAGTTGAGGGCAGTGGTGACTTTGACGGCGACGGGTAAGAAGATGCTGCTTGGTCCATCCGGGAGCAGCTCGTCATTAAGGAGGCTGCAGATGTCGGCGACTACCTGGCGACTGACTCTGAGCCTACGTATGCACTGCTACTCAGAGAGGTCCATGAAGCTGAGCCTCGGTCTGTAGACCCTTTGCAGAGGGTAGTGCCTCCTGCGACGCATCTCTCTCTGCGGTTGCCCTCCGTCCTGCTGTGCAGGTGGATGTGCCACAGCACTGTGTTGTGGGGATCCACGTCTCTGAGGCGGACGGCGTGGACTGCGAGGCTGCTGAGGCTGGTCATGCTGTTCGTCCTCCGAGGATGTCAACGCAGCACCCATCTGGAAGGTGTAGGTCTGAGGGGTTGTGCACGGTAGAAAAGTGTGTCCTCGCACAGGGGTTGCGGTTCCACGCCGATGAATCTTCTTGCTAGGAGGAGGGTGGTGGAGGGCAAGTGTTGCCCAATGTTACGGAGTGTCCTCCTGCGTTGGTGAAGGCTCTCCCCCCCCACCTGTGGAATGCACCTTATCAGCTGCCACAGGCTGCTGGCTGCAACACGTCCGTTGGGAGTGAGAGTGTTTCCCCCAGTATGGGAAACAGTCTCAGTTCAACGTAAAATCCCACATTTGGTAAAAAAACAGCTCAATCAGGTCAGTTAATGACCTGAAATAGCTACATAAATACTCTCAAGTGGAACCCCGCTGGCTTTAAGTGCCTGCGGGATTCCCACCTGCGGGGTCTGCGCGCGCACGCCGGCGCGTCGGCGTGGAACCCGGAAGTGGGCGGGATCGAGGCGGGATCCAGTCGGGGTCGTCCTTTTGCCGATTTTCGAGGCCCCCCCCCGCCGAGAACGCACCCGAGAGCGGGTGCTAAAATCGGGCCCTTTGAAACAGCAATCCAATTAGTCCCACTCCCCCGCTCTTTCCCCATCGCCCTGCAAATTTCTCCTTTTCAAATATACATCCAATTCCCTTTTGACAGTTACTTTTGAATCTCCTTCAACCACTCTTTCAGGCAGTGCATTCCAGATCACGCAGGAGAGCGACATAGCAGTTGTGGTACAGAAGAGAAGCAGGTTGGTGCTCATGCTGCTCAGAGGTACATTGTGTGGAAACAGAGGCTGTCCCATGGGTGGCAACTGTAGAATATGTTGTGGTCTAAGATGTTCTGTTGGTGTTAAACTTAGTAATGTTATCTATCCGTCATTACAGCATTCCTGCAAAACCGCAGTACATAATTGTTATTGTAAAAAAAAATCAACAATGCCTGTTCCCTCAATGTATCACTAAAACTGGAAGCAGCTATTTAGCACAATCTAATTCAAGGGAAAAAGCTGCCTTAATTCTACAATAAATGCTAATTAGTATGTCACCTACATCAAAATGTCAGCCTACAGTAGTTCTAGGTTTCTTACATGCATGCTAATTATCTGCAAAAGAATTTTATTAAACTCCTCCAGGTTACATTTCAAAACCTAATCTGATGACATAATTTGACTTACTGCATTGCATTGCATGTAGAAATACTCAATGGTCTTCAGACACAACAGAAAAATTCAAGACATTTCTTAAATATTTACAGTAACAGATCCAACGCTTTAAAGTGCTCATTTTGCCATAACAGAGAATTTTTCTTTTAAAAAAGAGAACTTCAATTCCTAGCACTAGTGGAAACAGCATCCTCTGCTCCAACACCATTGCAGCAAAGTCACTAATTAGCTTATAACAGAGCTTCGGCAATGCTAACAATGTAGTTTTTATATTTTGGATCGAAGAAAATATAGATTGATGGTGTCAGACATAATCTGTGATATAACTGTGATATTTCTTACTGTGCTCCAGTGACCTCCTCTGTGTATAAATATGGTAACGCCTCTAACAAGACACTTCTTCAGGCTAATTATGCCCTTTTAAAAAGAACACAAGAAGTTTGCCCTGTGTCTTCAATCAATATGAATCAGCGGAGAAAAATTCACGCCGAAATTAATAAATATAGAAATTACATTTTATTCTCCCTCTCAACATTTTCATTCGTTAAAGCCACAATGTTCTTCCATAATAAGCTGAGTAGGTGTTTCCCACTAATCATGCTAGGCAAACATATCATGTCAGATTATGTCTTATCCCACTCATTCTAGTTTGAAACAATTTTCTAATATCTGTGTACATTTGATAGTTATTACATTTGCAATGAAATAACCTGCTGCGTACTTGCATCATGCAGTGAAATAGAACCCTACAATCAGTGCACTGCAAATAGCATTGTAAAAAGAGTGTTTCAGTTCAAACCACATGATTGGATCATGATGAGAGCTGGAGATTTATCACCGTAAAATATACAAAAAAAAAATCACATGGCAAGTAAGGAGTGGCAAAATTGGGAAAATCAAGCTCATTGAAAGTTGAGGCCAAATAGGGTTGAATAACAACTTTCTTCTCTGTAATGCAGCCATTCTCAGGCACAAACCAACTCAGCCAACTCCACTTCACCAGATTTCGCAAAATAAAATCTGAAGACATCATTGTCCTCTCCGCTCTGGCTTTAATACTGTATCCCACTGCCTTCTTTCAGTGAGTGGCCCACAAATGACTGCACAGATATGCGGTATCATAAAAGCCAATTATGGGACCCTTAAAAGTGAAACCTCCATACACATAAAAAAAACAATGCAAGACCCTATACGTATATTTACTTGAAGTCTTTATATCCTCTTCTTCCTTAAACCTTCCTTCCTCCTCCTCCCGCTTTGGCTTTACCTACAAGTTTGCAAAGAATCAATCCAGCAGGGTCATCGTGGACCAGAACAAAAGAGTTGGTGGGCCGCATTTGGCCCGAGGGGCATGTCTTGGACACCCCTGCATTAAATGTACATTTTCCTGCTGATGCCATTGGCAATGGGTGCAATGATAACAACAGCATAATCTATTACAAGTGCTGTCATCCCAGAGTTATCTGAAATCAATAAATAAACTTACAGAATTCTTCATAGTGTAAAATAACTCCGGGGAAGGGGAGTTTATGCATACTCTGAAGCCAGCCATTGTCTCTTAGTATTTATACATTCATAAGGCAACATGAGGAAAACTTTTTTATGCCGCGATTTGTTATAAACTGGAATCTGCTGCCTGAAAGGGTGGTGGAAGCAGATTCAATCGTAGCTTTCAAAAAGGAATTGGATAAATACTTGAAAGAAAAAAATTTGCTGGACTATGGGGAAAGAGCAGGGGATCGGGACTAACTGGATTGCTTACAAAGAACTGGCCAGGGGCTTGATGGGCTGAATGGCCTCCTTCTGTGCTGTAACCGTTCTATGATTTTATGATAAAATAATTGCTGCTTCACTATTTTAAATATCTCCTCTTTGATCCTGATCCAGCAGAAGGAAATCATGGGATAGATTTTTGTCTTCACCACCTAGGTGGTAATCTGGCAGAGTGGATCGCCACCTTTATAGAACCCAGCCAATTTATTGATTTAAATCTATTGATTTTAATGGAAGGAAAATCAGGCAGGTCCTATGAAAGGGCGCTCCGCTCCGCCAGATTACTGCCCAGGCGGTGAAGACAAAAATTGCTTTTTTTAAAAAAAAAGGTGGGGCCTATTTTAATCCTCTATGCCAGGCCGGAATGGGCCCAAGCGTGATTAAAATAGCAGCGCAGCACATCCCATCCCATAGGTAATGACTTCCGGGTCGCCGCCATTTTGGTTGGGGCCAGATACCCACCAGAATTCGTCCATGCAAATCGGGGTCAAGTGTCGCTGGGTCAAAATCCTGGAACTCCCTACTGTGGGAGAACCTTCACCACACGGACTGCAGCGGTTCAAGAAGGCGGCTCATCACCACCTTCTCAAGTGCAATTAGGGATGGGCAATAAATACTGGCCTTGCCAGCGATGCCTACATCCCAGGAACAAATTAAAAAAAAGGACCCCAATGCAATTTTGAAGTGCCAATGGTTGGAGTGTTAAGCAACCTAACCAGCAGTCCTTAAAGGGGCCATTGCAGGCCACTGCTATGACCCCACAAAAATCATCCCCTCCAATGCCTATCCTCCTCAAGAGCGTCTCCTCCCTCCTTTTCATTTACCTGCACTGTCTGGAGTCTGCGGTGGAGCTGCCAAATCTCCCACCCCTTCCGATCGGCGAGCTGCTCCAAATGCTTGAACAGCTTGCTGACGGAACGGTGATGAGGCCCAACATGAAAATTGCTTTTAGTGGACTTGCACCACCACCCCCAACCTGATGGGAGCAGTCACACGAATATCCACCCGGGTATTTATAGAGCTGAAAATAACCCACTATATTTCATTTTTAAAGCAGTAATATATTTCATACAAGAACAAAAGTTTTAGGTCAAATTTAGTTGATAAAAACTGAAGAGTGCACAGGATGCATGGCTGCCAGCCATGAGTTTTAAATCACAAGCAAACCTGACGGCATAACCAATAAGCAACAAAATCAAGAGCTCATTATGCTGTTCAAGTCTACAAGAGATAAAACTGCCTAACCGTAATTGGTAGGTTTGTGATCCAATTATTCCAAGGTTTTCATATTTTTTGGATTAAATAAAAACATTTTAAAAAAAAGTTTATTCCAATATGGATGGTTTTACCTGCAAGTAAGGAATGGCACGAATTTTGCTAACCCAAGCACCTACATATAACATACTTTCCTTCCTCTCACCACCTAACATAAAGCAGGTGCCTGCATATACCATCCTCCATCCATGGAACTCAAAAATAGAATATAGTAAATGAGCAAATCTCAATGGGCCGGATTTTGCGGTGAGAATGATGGTGAGGCTAACAGCGCTCACCATTATTTATATGCAAATCCGACAGCAACTTCTGGCGAGCGCACATGCGCAGTTAAACACAGAAATCGGGAAGCTGCTGTCTGAGACGTGTCGCCCCACCCTAAACTGAGCGAAAAGGGCATCTTGCCGTCTGGCTCTCCAGTTAAATACATTGAACAGCGTGAAGTTACTGTACTGATGTCGTAGATGCGGCCTAAAGTCGCTAGAAAACGTTAGGGCTTGTCTGAACTGACGCGAGGAGCCAGTATTGCCGCCATTTAAAGTTATCGCATATTTAGATTCAGCCGGAGGGAGCTTTAAAGCTGTCAGAGACTTCTACAAAAAGTCTGTGAGAGCCGAGTGCCAGATTTTTATTCACATTTTTTTCAAAATTTATGTGACATTAAGGCCCTGAAATTAACTTGGAGCCAGGAAGAGAGCGGGTTGGGGGGGGTCTGCAGACAGGAAACGACGGAATAAAGGTTTCCCGCAAGTCCAATCGAATTTAAAGGTAGGAGTGGTATTAAAATTTTTCAGGTTTCCGGCCTGATAGCCAGTTTGAGTGAAAGTGTCGGGCGGGAAAGCAGCTGGTGAGCAGGTGGAACGTAAATCGGAGTTTGGTAGGGGGAAGGGACTTGGGGCGCGGCGGGGAGGGGGGCGAGCGGTCGGAGAGCGCGGCGGGGAGGGGGGACGAGCGGTCGAAGAGCCCGGCGGGGAGGGGCGCGAGCGGTCGGAGAGCCCGGCGGGGAGGGGCGCGAGCGGTCGGAGAGCGCGGCGGGGAGGGGGGCGAGCGGTCGGAGAGCCCGGCGGGGAGGGGGGCGAGCGGTCGGAGAGCCCGGCGGGGAAGGGGGCGAGGGGTCGGAGAGCCCGGCGGGGAGGGGGGCGAGCGGTCGGAGAGCCCGGCGGGGAGGGGGGCGAGCGGTCGGAGAGCCCGGCGGGGAGGGGGGCGAGCGGTCGGAGAGCCCAGCGGGGAGGGGGGCGAGCGGTCGGAGAGCCCGGTGGGGAGGGGGGGCGAGCGGTCGGAGAGCTCGGCGGGGGAGGGCGAGCGGTCGGAGAGCGCGGCGGGGGAGGGGCGAGCTGTCGGAGAGCGCGGCGGGGGAGGGGCGAGCGGTCGGAGAGCGCGGCGGGGGAGGGCGAGCGGTCGGAGAGCGCGGCGGGGGAGGGCGAGTGGTCGGAGAGCGCGGCGGGGGAGGGCGAGCGGTCGGAGAGCGCGGCGGGGGGGGCGAGCGGTCGGAGAGCGCGGCGGGGGGGGGGCGAGCTGTCGGAGAGCGCAGCGGGGGGGGGGGGCGAGTGGGCGGAGATTGCGGCAGGGGTTGCACGACGAGCAGTCGTACATAGCGGGGGCTGATCTCGGAGTCTGTAACGACCTTAGCTTGGGGGGGCCAGGGGAAGCACTCCTGTTCCTCCTGGCCAACAAGCAGTGATTTAATTGCACTTACCTCATGGATTGGGCCCTTCACGCCTCCTTTTGCCTGCCGGGAATCCCGCGCCCCGGGAAACCCAGCCTCCATGAGTTAACAAGAACAATTTAGGTAAAACAGTGGCACGCATCCTCCTTAACAGATTTCACTGACCAACCCGCCCCTTGAGAGCGGGTTGGACACCTGCCCCCGACCTGTCTTTGTTAAAGCCGGAAGTGTCGGAGCCGGGTTACGGTTGTGCTGCAAATTTTTATTATTTCAACTTCCACCCACCACCAACCCAACCGTTCTTAGGGGTTAAAATTCACCTCCAAGAGTCCTGGAAATGCTTAAAGAGGCTGGTGTGAAAAAAAATGACAAAAATGCCTTTTCCTCTTAGGATCCCACTGTCGATAAAAAGTTTTTAAAAGTTTATTTACAATTAAACTAACTTTCTATATGTAAGACGTCATTTAAAGACTCCTCACTTCTCTGCAAGACTCCTGGCTGAATTGGTGGGCATATCATCTCTTCACTGTTTATTCACACATGTGATCAGACTTTTTCTTGCATGATTCCAAACAATGCTCAGATGCCCTGTAGAGGAGGCCACGCTCCCAATGACAGGAACTTGCCGTGCAAAAGCCCATGGAAAGTCTATGGGCAAGTGCAAGTCTAACGAACAGCAGGTGTCATTCATTCACCGCTCGAAGCAAAATTCGGCCCTACGTATTATAATCAAAAAATCTAATAGGATTTGCTGGAGCAGGGCATCTCACGGATTGCCCAGTTAGTTGGACTTTTTCCTGAACCCTTCAGCTCAAAAATATTTTCTCCTGTAAATTGCTGGAAGTCAGAGCTGATAATGGCGCGCGGCAAGGACAACGGAGCATCTGGGACCTCGCTGAACAATGGGACTGTAGGGATAAAATTTGGATTAAGGGATATAAAGGGGTGGGCCCCAACGGTATAAAGCGGTCTGAAAGGTACCATTCAGTCTTGTTAGGCTGGAAACAAAACACAAAGCACCATGGGATACTTGACTATGTTAACCCTTTTCAAACTAACAGATAGGTTTAGCTGACCAAGGACATCCCAAGCTTACTTAGAAGAGTTCTGTTCCTGAGAAGAGATAAGAGTACAAAGGCGTATTGATGAACCATCTGCTGATGGCATGGGAAAGAAGTCAGTTTGGCTGCATAACTCAATAAAGCTTTGTATTCCAGCAGACCATGTTCCTACTGGAGATACCTCCCTATAGTGATAATAAGGGTAAGAGATAGCTCAAGAATGCGAAGTTAGAGTGAAGCCTCTGCAGCCTATAAGCTTCTCACAGGAGGTACTCGAGTTCAAAGGGCAGGCCTAGTAGCTGATTGATTAACCCTATAAACCAATGATGTATCAATATTACCATGTATACACCCCCATTAGTAATTAGTGGGTGTTGTCTAATAACTGTATACACTAAGTTGTATTGCCACTTTTCCTTTGAGAACAAGGTCTCCAGCTGGGGTGGCTGAGATTGTACTCCCGTGTGCACTCGTAATAAACTACTGATCTGGGTAACACCTGAGTCTGTTAGTTCTGTTTTAGCTTCCAGATTTTTCTCGCTTACAGGGACCAACAGTGGATCTCCTTAACCAATGAGATTGAATGATTGAGAAATAAACCGAGGAAGGACTGAGAAGGAAATGTAAATTAAAGTGGGTGAATTTAATGTCAAATCATGTGCAGAAAAAGAAATAGAGAGGGAAACAAAGATTGGATTAAGAGAGAGGGAAAAAAGAGAGAATGGAAAAGTAAGAAAGAAAAATTTAAATTTAAAATTTGACATTTTTAAAATCTCCAACAACAATTCGTTACCTGAAGTTTTAATTGTTCGCTTTCTGGGCCAGAGAGTTTAATTGGCAGTCAGGAACAATTATCACGTCGTTAAAGGGGTACTTACGCTGATAATTACTAGTCTTCGCTGTGATGAGTTTAATGGGCAATTAATGTGCAAATGCAGCAACTTCATGAAACTGATGGGGAAGTTAAGTGCGAGATGCCGTTTTCGCAAAGCTAACAGCTGCGTGGTAGAAATCGTCCAGCAACTTGTGGCGATTCGCAATTCACGCGATATCTCTTCCTCGTCACAAGATGCTGGCCAATTTGCACATTAATAACGAGATGCACACCATTATTTTCTCAGCATATGCCGTCCCGCGTCTCCGCACATTTTTTGTTTACAAACTTTATTTCCTCGTCACATTTTTATGTCAAGTTTTCTCATTGTAAATTCCTATGTCCACATTTTTCATTCAATTTTCCTTTGTCAACTTTTACTACCATAGGGAGAAGAATGAAGTTACATTTATATAGCGCCTTTCATGACCTCTGGACGTCCCAAAGCGCTTTACAACCAATTAACTACTTTTGAAGCAGTCATTCTCGTAATGTTGGGAAACGCGGCAGCGAATTTGTGCACAAGGTCCCATAAACAGCGGTAATGACCAGATAAGTTGTTTTTCGTGACATTGGTTGAGGGATAAATATTGACCAAGACACCAGGGAGAACTCCCCTGCTCTTCTTCGAAATAGTGCCATGGGATCTTTTACATCCACCTGAGACGGGGCCTCGGTTTAATGTCTCATCCGAAAGACGACACCTCCGACAGTGCAGCACTCTCTCAGAACTGCAATGGAGTGTCAGCCTAGATTATGTGCTCAAGTCTCTGGAGTGGAACGTGAACTCACAACCTGCTAACTCAGCAGCAAGAGTGTTACCCACTGAGCCACGGCTGACACCAGAAATGAACATTGAAGTAGACGGTATAAATGGTCTTAAGGGGCAATTAGATGCATTTCTGGAGATGCCAGAGATTGAGATAGGTGGGGTTGAGACTGAAAAAGGACAGGCCTTTTCCCATTCCTAAAAGTTCATACATATGTTTAAATAAAACTTCACCACTATGTAAATCAATAAAGAACTGTGATATAAAAAACTAGCGATGTCTAGTGTATGTTGACATTTTCATTATTGCTGTATTACCAAGAGACAAAGAAACACAGTCATTCAAGTATTGGTCTTCTCACTAAAATGTGCTGAAACCAGCCGAACATAAAACAAGTCCAGCAAGTGTTACAGCTGCATAATGCAGGAAACAAAGAAATCTGCTGATTTAAAAACTCTCAGGTTAGTAAAGAACGACCATTTCAAAATATTTTTACAGTCGGTGTTAAAGTAGTCTTTCTATTTACAATGTGATTAGGTCTCCCATGTTGAAGAGGCAGATTTGGTATGTAGCAAATCTGCACAAACATGAACTGCTATTGCCAGGGGTGCAGTACTGCACCAAAACATCCTCTTGTAATCTCCAGAAAAGGAACCTCCGAGAAATTAGGAAAAAATATGCAAAGAACATAAGGTAAGAAAAAAAAATATCAATTAAGCCCCTCCAGCTCATGACAGAACATCCTCCAGTCCCCATCCTCCCCCAATTTCTTCTATCCCCTGCCCAAATTATTTAACCATTGAACAGAATCAAAGAATCTTACAGCACAAGAAGGCGGCCATTCGGCCCATCATGTCTGTGCTGGCTCTTTGAAACAGCTATGAATTGGTCCTGCTCTTTCCCTATAGCCCTGCAAAATTTTCCTTTTCAAGTATATAACCAATTCACTTTTGAACAACAACAACTTGGATTTATGTAGTGCCTTTAATGTAGTAAAAATATCCTGAGGCTATGATTGGCTAGATAGGAACAGAACCAGGCGAGGGTGGTCCCACCCAGCTGGATAACAGAGGAGAGGCGTGGAGGAGGATGGTATGGTCAACCATGTCAAAGGCTGCAGACAAGTGAGAAGGATAAGGAGAGATAGTTTACCATGGTCACAGTCACATAGGATGTATTTTTTTACTTTGATAAGGACCATTTCAGTGCTGTGTCAAGGGCAGAAACCTGATTGGAGGAGTTCAAACATGGAGTTGCGGGAAATATTGGCATAGATTTAGGAGGCGAGAACATGTTCAAGGACTTGAGAGGAAAGAGATTGGAGATGGGATGGTAGTTTGCCAGGACAGAATGGTCAAGGGTGGGTTTTTTGAGAAGGAGGGTGATGGCGGCAGATTTGAAGGGGAGGGGGACAGTACCATAGGAGAGGGTACCGTTAACAATATCAGCTAACATGGGGGCCAGGAAGGGAGATTATCAGTGAGGTGTTCAAAATTATGAAGGGTATTGACAGAGTGGATAGAGAGAAACTGTTCCCACTGTTAGGAGGGTTGATAACCAGACCACACATATTTAAGATAATTAGCAAAAGAACCAGGGGGAAGATGAGGAGAATTGTCTCATCGCAGCAAGTTGTCATGATCTGGAATTCACTGTCAGAATGGAAGCAGGTTCAATAGTAAACTTCAAAACCCACCCAAATACGACGCCAAATTTCTCACCAAGATATCTTCACTGCTTTCTTCCCTCAGCCTCTGAGCGACTTCTCATCCTCGGAAATTGCATCCTCCATCTCAACTCATCTTGCCCTCTTTCCTGAGTTCACTGCCCTTCTGTCCTCTCTTAAGCTCTCCCTCCATATAAACACGCCTACCCATTTTCAGGGCCACTTCCTCGACTTTGCCGTCTCACGTGGCCTCTCTATTCCTATCGTGTCAATCACAAATAAGGCCATCGCTGATCACTTCCTTGTCTCCCTCTCCATTCACATCCCCCTTCCCCCTCCCAACCCCACTTCCTTCTGTGTCCAAACCTGGAAAAAAACTCCCCAAGTCACTTGCAACTGCACTTTCAAATTCCCAACTGTCTAGCATTTGCCCTCCATTCGCCACGACATTTCGGCAGCCTAAAAGGGCCACTGGCAAATCACTATTGGTAGAAGCCTCCAAGCAGACCTCCTGTGTGCCTTCTTATTGACAGGTTAGCTCCCTCCACAAACCGTGAGCCATTTCCAATGATTCTGTATTGAATCTATATAATTAAAAGTTCAGAGAAAGAATGTCAAAGATTCAAAAAGAATTAATGCAAAAAATAATGACAGCAAAAAGAAGTGAGAAATGCAGCAGCGAGAATAAGAAATCAATTAATTAGGAAAGGAAAACATCAGAGAATAGTGAGAAGTGGAGTGGGAAAATGAATAGAAGTCTTTTACAATGATGGCGATTTCAAGTGCACATCAACCTAAAAGTACCAATATAACTCCAGAGCCGGGTCCCGACCCAATTCCAGACTGCACTATAGCCAAGAAATATAATAGCCCCTCCAGGAGCCTGTCTCAAACCATTTGTGCATTGCACCAGGTGGAGTATAACTGCGCACCATGACTAGGGTGTCTATTGTGAACATCCACCAATTTCTTTTTTTCAATAGCTAAGTGCCTTTTTTAATTCTTTATTAGTTAAGATTCCAGAAACCACTTAGAGGGAGTGCTGACACGCCTGAGTCAGAGTTACAGTAGGGGTGTTGCTTCAGGACAGGAACAGGAGTTCAGAGCTTCAGAGCAAGGCTGTGCTAAAAATCACAAACAACACTCCAGGCCCTGTACTACCTATCAGCAATTCCACATGAGATTCACTAGTAGATCTGAAAAAAGACAAACGTTCGCGTCTCTAAAACTACAATGACACAGATGGCAGCATGCAGCCCTTTTTGGCACCAGAAGGTTATGCCTTCTGACAGATGCACTGCTTTGGATAAATTGTGAAATAATTGAAATTTATTGGACTGGAAACACTATCTTATCCTAGAAAATAATGCACAAAAAATTACAGAATCATCTCTTGAGACATACTGATGGCATCCATACAGAAACCACAGCAGGCACAGCCAACAGAAATGTGTACACATTCAAAAAATGTCTCACTAGCCAATCGCATGTGGCGTTGCTCACAGACAATAAACATGTGCCTCTTTTATTGTAAATGTGCCTCTGCTTCCCTTCTTTTCTGCAATTTTTCTTGTCTTGCTCACTCTGTCTTTATCTTTCATTTTCTCTGTATGGTTCTCACACACTCCCTCGTCATCTCTGTATTTCCCTGTTATTCTTCTACTCTTTGTCACTGTTATTAGTGCAGTCCCCACCACTAACAACGTCCGCGCTTAACACAGGCAGCCGCCTATATCGGGCACATGGTGCTGACCATTTGGCATCACCATGGTGCCATTACAAAGGCACCACTTAAGCCGTATTAAGCGCGCCAGCTATTTGGTATTTAACAATTTAAAAGCTGAATTTTTTATGGCTGCATCCAATCAACATCTCGCTCACCAACATTAACAGGCAGACATTAGAACCAGAGAGACACAAATAGAACCAAGACATTGTAGGAGACATTGACCTAATCTCACGTTAAACATATTAGAGCTGCACAAAGGCTCCACTTTCTGACTGCCTCCCATATTTGTTAACAGTTAACAGTGCGAACAACTGATGGAGACCTCCAGGCTGCTTCAATCAGCTGTCCGCACTGTTAATAACAGGGAGGCAGCTAGGAAGTGGAGACTTCGGGCAACTTCATTCAGATGGTTTTACCGTCCACCGCATATAGCGAGCAAATCGCATTAGCACGAACATGCTCACGATATATGGTGGAGACTGTACTTTCTGTAAGCCTCGCCTTCCCTCGGACATATCACCCATTGTCTCTGTAAAACTCTCATGTGCTACTCCACCAATTAAAAAAGGGCAGCTACTTGTGCCACCTACTCATAGGATCACCAGTGGTGTAGAGGATTGCCACACTGAAGCACACACAAAGACAAGGATAAGAATTGAGAAAACCTTTGGGATGCTCAAAGGAAGCTTCCAGTTCTTGCCTCTTACTGATGCCTCCCCGCCTGGCTATACTTTCCACCACCTCTGGAGGTGGTGTGGTACTTATCACTAATTCTCACCTTGGTCTCTCCCCCTACTGCTCTGGCACCTTCTCCTTCAGGTCAGGGGAGTTTAGTGGCCTGGCGGATCACCGCCTGTCGAGTGCCCAGAATATCAGGCTTCCCAACACAATTGTTTATCGATACCCAATAGCAGGCTAACAACTGCTTATTGTTTACAGTCTATGGGGAAATATCAAAGCTTAATTCATACCACCTATCTCAGTGAATTATTGGTAGCAACAATTATTGGTAGCAATAATTCACTTCCTTATCTCTAGATGCATGTTCTCCATGATATGATCAGGGAAAAATCTTGGAATAAAATTTTAAATAGATTAGGAAGTATTAATTTAACAGCAACTAATCCCTAGGGAGCCTATCAATGAACAAACAACATCTTAAAAAGACAATTTTCACCAAGCAACAACAATTAGCCTCCAATTGACATTGGGATGTTCCTGTTTACATCACTTAACCACAGGGAGTAGCTGATCAGTTAGATTGGGGTGAATGCTACAATTTAGTACACCCAACATCGAACCCATCGCTGAACAAGAGCACATATGTGAATTTGAGTGCAGAGGTTAGTGCACCTTGTGTGATTTTTCATCCATTAATTTTAATGGACAGAAAACTGTGGGTGCATTGGCCTCAATGCCCGATTTACCAGTATGCACTCCTGCCGTGCAAAGCTCTGTGCCAGGAATGCTGCATCCTAAAATTTACCCTCAGCTTTCTGTTCTGATAATTTGGATTTTGTGGCCTTAAATAAACAGGCCATAAATTATTCCATTCCTTCATACCACAGTAACTCCAGTAAGCTATTCACCTGAAGATTTCATTAGCACTCAGTATGCTTGAACCAAAATACTTTGAAGATCGAAGTAGTGTCAAAGTTAGTGCCAATTCTATTTAATTACTTGTGATTGTGTTTAAACAAGATCTTGATTGTGAGAACAAGTCTTGAACTATCATACTAATGTCCTTTTGGAAAGGTCTACAGTTATTTTTAATGAGTTTTGCATGGGTACGATAGCATAGTGGTTATGTTACTGAACTAGTAATCCAGAGGCCTGGACTAATAATCCGGAGTAATGAGTTCAAATTGCGTCATGGCAGCTGGGGAATTTTAAAAATTCAATTAATTAAATTAAATCTGGAATATAAAAAACTAGCATCAGTAATGGTGGCCATGAAACTACCGGATTCTTGTAAAAACCCATCTGGTTCACTAATGGGAAGGAAACTTGCCATCCTTACCGGTCTGGCCTATATGTGACTCCAGACCAGGCCTGACATAGCCATACTCACAGAATCATACCTTCCAGCCAACGTCCCAGACTCTTCCATTACCATTGGAGGAAGCACTGAGGGCAGCAAGGGCACAGAATGTACTCTGGGTGGGAGACTTCAATGTCCATCACCAAGAGTGGCTCGGTAGCACCACTACTGACCGAGCTGGCCGAGTCCTGAAGGACATAGCTGCCAGACTGGGCCTGCGGCAGGTGGTAAGCGAACCAACACGAGGGGAAAACCTACTTGACCTCGTCCTCACCAATCTACCTGATGCATCTGTCCATGACAGTATTGGTAGGAGTGACCACCGTACAAAGTCCCATCTTCACAATTAGGACACCATCCAATGTGTTGTGTAGCACTACCACCGTACTAAAAGGGATCGATTCAGAACAGATTTAGCAGCTCAAAACTGGGCATCCTTGAGGTGCTGTGGGCCATCAGCAGCAGCAGAATTACATTCCACCACAATCTGTAACCTCATGGCCTGGCATATTCAAAACTCTACCATTACCAATGAGCCAGTGGATCAACCCTGGTTCAATGAGGAGTGTAGAAGAGTATGTCAGGAGCAGCACCAGGCACATCTAAAAATGAGGTGCCAGCCTGGTGAAGCTACAACTCAGGACTACATGCACGCGAAATAGCGGAAGCAACATGCTATAGACAGAGCGAAGCGATTCCACAACCAACGGATCACAACCACAACCAAAGCACTGCAGTTCTGCCACATCCAGTTATGAATGGTGGTGGACAATTAAATAACTAACGGGAGGTGGAGGCTCTGTAAACATCCCCATCCTCAATGATAGCAGAGTCCAGCACATGAGTGCAAAAGACAAGGCTGAAGCGTTTGCAACCATCTTCAGCCAGAAGTGCCGAGTAGATGATCCATCTCGGCCTCCACCCGATATCCCCACCATCACAGAAGCCAGTCTTCAGCCAATTCAATTCACTCCACGTGATATCAAGAAACGGCTGAATGCACTGGATACAACAAAGGCTATGGTCCCAACAACATCCCGGCTGTAGTGCTGAAGACTTGTGCTCCAGAACTAGCTGCGCCTCTAGCCAAACTGTTCCAGTACAACTACAACACTGACATCTACCCGACAATGTGGAAAACTGTCCACAAAAAGCAGGATAACCAATCCGGCCAATTACTGTCCCATCAGTCTACTCTCAATCATCAGCAAAGTGATGGAAGGTGTCGTCGACAGTGCTATCAAGCAGCACAAACTCACCAATAATCTTCTCACCAATACTCAGTTTGGGTTCCGCCAGAACCACTCGGCTCCAGACCTCATTACAGCCTTGGTCCAAACATGGACAAAAGAGCTGAATTCCAGAGGTGAGGTGAGAGTGACTGCCCTTGACATCAAGGCAGCATTTGACCGAGTGTGGCACCAAGGAGCCCTAGTAAAATTGAAGTCAATGGGAATCAGGGGGAAAACTCTCCAGTGGCTGGAGTCATACCTAGCACAAAGGAAGGTGGTAGTGGTTGTTGGAGGCCAATCATCTCAGCCTCAGGACATTGCCGCAGGAGTTCCTCAGGACAGTGTCCTAGGCCCAACCATCTTCAGCTGCTTCATCAATGACCTTCCCTCCATCATAAGGTCGGAAATGGGGATGTTCGCTGATGATTGCACGGTGTTCAGTTCCATTCACAATCCCTCAGATAATGAAGCAAGATTGGACAAAATTCAGGCTTGGGCTGAGAAGTGACAAGTAACATTCGCACCAGACAAGTGCCAGGCAATGACCATCTCCAACAAGAGAGAGTCTAACCACCTCCCCTTGTCATTCAACAGCATTACCATTGCCGAATCCCCCACCATCAACATCCTGGGGGTCACCATTGACCAGAAACTTAACTGGACCAGCCACATAAATACTGTGGCTACAAGAGCAGGTCAGAGGCTGGGTATTCTGTGGTGAGTGACTCACCTCCTGACACCCCAAAGCCTTTCCACCATCTACAAGGCACAAGTCAGGAGTGTGATGGAATACTCTCCACTTGCCTGGATGAGTGCAGCTCCAACAACACTCAAGAAGCTCGAAACCATCCAGGACAAAGCAGCTCACTTGATTGGTACCCCACTTACCACCCTAAACATTCACTCCCTTCACCACCAGCTCACCATGGCTGCAGTGTGTACCATCTACAGGATGCACTGCAGCACTCACCAAGGCTTCTTCGACAGCACCTCCCAATATAGACTGGGCTTGTAATAGTGTAAAGGGCAAAGAGGGGGAGGAATGTATGAAGTGTGTTCAAAAGGGAATTGGATAAGTACTTGAAGGGAAAAAATGTGCACAGCTACGGGGAGGGCGGGGGAATGGGACTAGCTGGATTGATCTTGCAGAGAGCGAGCACGGACTCGATGGGCCAAATGGCCTCCTTCCATGCTGTAACCATCCTATGATTCTATCTGCAAATTTTGAAGTTATATCCTCGATACCCAAGTTCAGGTCATTAACATATATCAAAAAAAACAGTGGTCCTTATACTGACCCCTGGGGAACACCACTGTATACTTCCTGTCTGAAAAACAACCGTTCACCACTATTCTCTGCTTTCTGTCCCTTAGCCAATTTGGATCCACGCTGCCACTGTCCCTTTAATCCCATGGGCTTTAACTTTGCTAACAAGTCAATTATGTGATACTTTATCGATAGCTTTTTGAAAGTCCATATACACAACTTCAACCGCACTACCCTCATCAACCCTCTCCATTACTTCATCAAAGAACTCAATCAAGTTAGCCAACACGATTTTCCTTTAACAAATCCGTGCTGACTTTCATTTATGAGCCCATACTTTGCCAAGTGCTAATTAATTTTGTCCCGGATTATTGTCTCTAAAAGTTTCCCCACCACCGACGTTAGACTGACTGGCCTGTAATTGCCAGGTTTATCCCCTTTTTTGAACAGAGGTATAACATTTGCAAACCTCCAGTCCTCTAGCACCGTCCCCATATCTAAGAAGGATTGGAAGATTGTGGCCAGAGCCACTGCGATTTGTCCCTCTCAGTCCTCTGAGCACCATGTTTCTCCTCTTCAATATTTCATCCTGGTGCCCATCCCCTTGCCAAATTAGTTTAAACCCTCCCCCACAGCACTAGTTAACTTCCCCACGAGGACATTGGTCCCAGTTCTGTTGAGAAGCAACCCGAACATCTTGAACAGATCCCTCCTGCCCCAGAACTGGACCCAATGCCGCAGGAATCTGAAGCCCTTCCTCCTACAACATTTCTCCAGCCACACATTAACCTGTCTTATCCTACTATTCCTATTCTCATTAGGGCGTGGCACTGGGAGGAATAAAGAGATTATGACCTTTCAGGTCCACCTTTTAACTTCCTCCATAGCTCCTAAAACTCTGACTGCAGGACCTCGAATCTTTTCCATCTTCTTTTTAATTCGTTGATAGGACATGGGCGTCGCTTGTGAGGCCGGCATTTATTGCCCATCCCTAATTGCCCTCGAGAAGGTGATGGTGAGCCGCCTTCTTGAACCGCTGCAGTCCGTGTGGTGAAGGTTCTCCCACAGTGCTGTTAGGAAGAGAGTTCTAGGATTTGACCCAGCGACGATGAAGGAACGGCGATATATTTCCAAGTCGGGATGGTGTGTGACTTGGAGGGGAACGTGCAGGTGGTGTTGTTCCCATATGCTTGCTGCTCGTGTCCTTCTAGGTGGCAGAGGTCGCGTCTTTGGGAGGTGCTGTCGAAGAAGCCTTGGCGAGTTGCTGCAGCGCATCCTGTGGATGGTACACACTGCAGCCACTGTGCACCGATGGTGAAGGGAGTGAATGTTTAGGGTGGTGGAGTGGGTGCCAATCGAGTGGGTTGCTTTGTCCTGGATGGTGTCGAGCTTCTTGAGCGTTGTTGGAGCTGCGCTCATCCAGGTTAATGGAGAGTGTTCCATCGCACTCCTGACTTATGCCTTGTAGATGGTGGAAAGGCTTTGGGGAGCCAGGAGATGAGTCACTCGCCACAGAATACCCAGCCTCTGACCTGCTCTTGCAGCCACAGTATTTATATGGATGGTCCAGTTAAGCTTCTGGTCAATGGTGACCCCCAGGATGTTGATGGTAGGGGATTCGGCGATGGTAATGCCGTTGAATGTCAAGGGGAGGTGGTTAGACTCTCTCTTGTTGGAGATGGTCATTGCCTGGCACTTGTCTGGTGCGAATGTTACTTGCCACTTATAAGCCCAAGCCTAGATGTTGTCGAGGTCTTGCTGCATGCGGGCTCGGACTGCTTCATTATTCGAGGGGCTGCGAATGGAACTGAACACTGTGAAATCACCAGCGAACATCCCCATTTCTGACCTTATGATGGAGGGAAAGTCATTGATGAAGAAGCTGAAGATGGTTGGGCCAAGGATACTGTCCTGAGGAACTCCTGCAGCAATGTCCTGAGGCTGAGATGATTGGCCTCCAACACCCATCTTCCTTTGTGCTAGGTATGACTCCAGCCACTGGGGAGTTTTCATCCTGATTCCCATTGACTTCAATTTTACTAGGGCTCCTTGGTGCCACACTCGGTCAAATGCTGCCTTGATGTCAAGGGCAGTCACTCTCACCTCACATCTGGAATTCAGCTCTTTTGTCCATGTTTGGACCAAGGCTGTAATGAGGTCTGGAGCCGAGTGGTCCTGGCGGAACCCAAACTGAGCATCGGTGAGCAGGTTATTGGTGAGTTTGTGCTGCTTGATAGCACTGTCGACGGCACCTTCCATCACTTTGCTGATGATTGAGAGTAGACTGATGGGGCGGTAATTGGCCGGATTGGATTTGTCCTGCTTTTTGTGGACCGGACATACCTGGGCAATTGTCCACATTGTCGGGTAGATGCCAGTGTTGTAGCTGTACTGGAACAGTTTGGCTAGAGGCGCAGCTAGTTCTGGAGCACAAGTCTTCAGCACTACAGCCAGGATGTTGTCGGGGCCCATAGCCTTTGTTGTATCCAGTGCACTCAGCCATTTCTGGTATCACGTGGAGTGAATCGAATTGGCTGGAGACTGGCTTCTGTGATGGTGGGGATATCGGGTGGAGGCTGAGATGGATCATTCACTCGGCACTTCTGGATGAAGATGGTTGCAAACACTTCAGCCTTGTCTTTTGCACTCATGTGCTGGACTCCGGCATCATTGAGGATGGGGATGTTTGCAGAGCATCCTCATCCGGTTAGTTGTTTAATTGTCCACCACCATTCACGACTGGATGTGGCAAGACTGCAGAGCTTTAGATCTGATCCGTTGGTTGTGGAATTGCTTAGCTCTGTCTATAGCATGTTGCTTCCAATGTTTAGCATGCATGTAGTCCTGAGTTGTAGCTTCACCAAGTTGGCACCTCATTTTTAGGTATGCCTGGTGCTGCTCCTGGCATGCTCTTCTACACTCCTCATTGAACCAGGGTTGATCCCCTGGCTTGTTGGTAATGGTAGAGCGAGGAATATGCCGGGCCATGTGGTTACAGATTGTGCTGGAATACAATTCTGCTGCTGCTGATGGCCCACAGCGTCTCATGGATGCCCAGATTTGAGCTGCTAGATCTGTTCTGAATCTATCCCATTTAGCACGGTGGGAGTGCCACACAACACGTTGGATGGTATCCTCAGTGCGAAGAAGGGACTTCATCTCCACGAGGACTGTGCGGTGGTCACTCCTACCAATACTGGCATGGACAGATGCATTTGCGACAGGTAGATTGGTGAGGACGAGGTCAAGTAAGTTTTTCCCTCATGTTGGTTCACTCACCACCTGCTGCAGGCCCAGTCTGGCAGCTATGTCCTTCAGGACTCGGCCAGCTCGGTCAGTAGTGGTGCTACCGAGCCACTCTTGGTGATGGACTTTGAAGTCCCCCACCCAGAGTACATTCTGTGCCCTTGCTACCCTCAGTGCTTCCTCCAAGTGGTGTTCAACATGGAGGAAGACTGTTCATCAGCTGAGGGAGGGCGGTTGGTGGTAATCAGCAGGACATTTCCTTGCCCATGTTTGACCTGATGCCATGAGATTTCATGGGGCCCAGAGTCAATGTTGAGGACTCCCAGGGCCACTCCTTCCTGCCTGTATATCACTGTACCGCCACCTCTGGTGGGTCTGTCCTGCCGGTGGGACAGGACATACCCAGGGATGGTGATGGAAGAGTCTGGGACATTGGCTGACAGGTTTGATTCTGTGAGGATGGCTATGTCAGGCTGTTGTTTGACTCGTCTGTGGGACAGCTCTCCCAATTTTGGCACAAGTCCCCAGATGTTAGTGAGGAGGACTTTGCAGGGTCGACTGGGCTTGGTTTGCCGTTGTCGTGTCCGGTACCTAGTGGTCCGATGCCAGGTGGTCCGTCCGGTTTTATTCTTATGATGAATTTTTTAAAGCGAGATTTTACAACTGAGTGGCTTGCTAGGCCATTTCAGAGGGCAATTCAGAATCAACCACATTGCTATGGGTCTGGAGTCACATATAGGCCAGACCGGGTAAGGACAGCAGGTTTCCTTCCCTGAAAGACATTAGTGAACCAGATGGGTTTTTATGACAATCCAGTAGTTTCATGGCCACCATTACTGATACTGGTATTTTAATTCCAGATTTTATTTAATTAATTGAATTTAAATTCCCCAGCTGCCGTGGCGGGATTTGAACTCATGACTCCAGATTATTAGTCCAGGCCTCTGGATTACTAGTCCATTAACATGACCACTATGCTACTGGAGAATTGCAAATGTTACACCCTTGTTCAAAAAAAGATGTAAGGATAAACCCAGCAACTATAGGCCAATCAGTTTAACCTCAGCGGTGGGGAAACTTTTAGAAACGATAATCCAGGATAGAATTAACAGTCACTTGGACGAGTGTGGATTGATTAGGGGAAGCCAGCACGGATTTGTTCAGGGCAAATCGTGTTTCACTAATTTGATTGCGTTTTTTGATGAGGTAACAGAGAGGGTACATGAGGGCAATATAGTTGATGTGGTGTATATGGACTTTCAAAAGGCGTTTAATAAAGTGCCGCACGGCAGGCTTATTATCTAGATTGCGGCCCATGGAATAAAGGGGGCAGTAACAACATGGATACAGAATTGGCTAAGGGACAAGAAACAGAGAGTAGTGGTAAACAGTTGTTTTTCAGACTGGAGGGAGGTGAACAGTGGTGTTCCCCAGGGGTCAGTGCTGGGACCACTGCTTTTCTCGATATATATTAATGACTTAAGACTTGGGTGTACAGGGAACAATTTCAAAATTTGGAGATGGCACAAAACTTGGAAGGGTAGAAAATAGTGAGGAGGATAGTGATAGACTTCAAGAGGATATAGACAGGCTGGTGGCATGGGCGGACACGTGGCAGATGAAATTTAACGCAGAAAAATGCGAAGTGATACATTTTGGTAGGAAGAATGAGGAGAGGCAATATAAACTAGAGGGCACAACTCTAAAAGGGTACAGGAATAGAGAGATCTGGGGGTATATGAAGGTGGCAGGGTAAGTTCAGAAAGCGGTTAAAAAAGCATCGGGGACCCTGGGCTTTTTCAATAGAGGCATAGAGTACAAAAGTATGGAAGTCATGATAAACCTTTATAAAACACTGGTTCGGCCACAACTGGAGTATTGTGTCCAGTTCTGGGCACCGCACTTCAGGAAAGATGTGAAGGCCTTAGAGAGGGTGCAGAAGAGATTTACTAGAATGATTCCAGGGATGAGGGACTTTAGTTACGTGGATAGATTGGAGAAGCTGGTGTTGTTCTCCTTTAAACAGAGGCGGTTGCGAGGAGATTTGATAGAGGTATTCAAAATCATGAAGGGTCTAGACAGAAAGAAACTGTTCCCATTGGCAGACGGATCAAGGACCAGAGGACATAGATTTAAGGTGATTGGCAAAAGAACCAAAGGTGACATGAGGAAAAACTTTTTTACACAGCGAGTGTTTCGGATCTGGAATGCACTGCCCAAGGTGGGGGTGGAGGCAGATTCAATCATGGCCTTCATAAGGGAACTGGATAAGTACTTGAAAGGAAAAAATTTGCAGGGCTACGGGGAAAGGGTGGGGAGTAGGACTAGCTGGATTGCTCTTGCATAGAGCCGGCGCGGACTCGAAGGGCCGAATGGCCTCCTTTCGTGCTTTAACCTTTCAATGATTCTATGAAGTTCCAATGGGCATAAAGATTGATTTTTACAATCCAATCAGACAAGAGTCAATTCACGGACTTTCTTAGCTGTACTTCAGCCTGAGTAAATAGAGGCAAATCTTTGGTCGATTGTATCATTTAAAAAGTATTTTCTGACTTTGTGCACTTTAGATGCTCTTATATTTACATACAGGAGGTGTGCCTAGCATGCATTTTCTTCACCCTTTTCTCACACTACTTACATCATATTTGCATATCACAAATTTCTTCTAAGCTAACAGAATTTCTCGCACCTGTTTTGTACATATTGAACCATCTTCATTTTAACTTTACGGTACCAATCGGCTATCCTAACTTTTACCTTTTTCATTTCATAAGTAAGGTTCCACTGTTACCCTGTTATTTTCTAATTGATTATACAACTTACCTTCAAATCCAGCATCAGCTCCTGACCACCAGGTATCTGTAAAACGCAGTGATTTTAAACACTTGTCACCCTCCTACTTTTGACTGAAGTACGGTGAACACAGCCTCCCAGCTAACTCTTTCTGCTACCCACAACCCGCCTAATTCTTTCTCCTACCAAATGCCTACCCAACTCCTTCCTGTGCATTCCCATCCACTTCTTTTTGTGCCTCCCGTACACCCAGCTCTCATCTCACACCCACCTGCCACTCTTACCCACCAATGCCCATCAGCCACCCAATCCTCGAAACTTTCCCAAACATATAGGGCTCAATTTTCAAACAGAGCCGGGAAGTCAATTTGAGATCGGGAAACCCATTAGTACAGGTTTCCCGGACGTCTTTACGATTTTAATGTAAGGGCATCTTCAGTTTTTTTTCTCGGTTTCCCATCCGACTGACCGCTGATTGGCAGGCTGGTCTCAGTCGGACGGGAGACCAGACAGGGAGAGGACGTCTGTAGGTAAGTCTGCAGCTATGTCTTTGTTTGCATGGATGAGCATGGTGGCATGGGGGCACGGGGGTCGTGAGTCATGGGGGATGGGATCAGAGTCAGTGGTCAATGCGGGGGGTCCGTGATCATTGAGGGGGCAGGTCGGGGGTCGAAGGATCAGGATCAGAGGATCGGGGGTCCGAGGGGGAGGCTCGGGGTCGGGGGGCTGCGATCGGTGGGGGGGGGGGGGCGGGGAGAAGCGGGCGTCGGTGCAGGTAGGCTTGTTGGCCCTGGGGGAAGCACTCCTGCTCCTCCAGGCCCACAAACTGTGACTTTCTAGGCACTTACCTGCAGCCTCGTGCCTTCATGCCTCCTTTCACGAGGCGTAAAATAGAAGGCCCTGGAATCCCAGCCCCCCGGGGTTGAAATGGGGAATTAGTTAAAAATGGATGCCTGAAGCCTCCTTGAAAGGCTTTAAGGCCCGACCCGCCTCCTGGGAGCGGGTTGGCCGCCCGCCCCTCGTCCCGCCCCCGTGAAAACCGGAAATGGGTGGGTTGGAGGCAGGTCTGAAATGGTGGCAATTTTCAATGCCCCCCCGCCCCCAACCCACCCGTTTTTTACTTTTAATATCAAGCCCATGAAATCTCAATAATAAAACAAAACCAGGAAAGTTTAGAATTGGTTAATTCAGGGATATCCAAACTACTGCCTGCAGTCCTTATGTGCACCACAAACTCTGGCTATTGGGACCATGAAGCCATATTATATACAAAGCACCATCTATGATAAGAACCAAATACTATATAAGGTAAATTTGTAGTAGTGCTAGCCAGGGCTTGCCATCCACAGACAGATCACAGATAGGGAATCCCTGGGTTAATCAATAACACACTGAACACATTACAGCACAGCAAGGAGAAACACTCATGTATGGTGCTACCCAGTGATGTAGGTTCAATTCTCCACTCCAATGGGTTCCCAATCTCAGGCATCTTACTGTAGAAAAATGCCAGATAGAGGTCATGCATCTTCTCACAAAGAGGGAGATAAAATAGATGGGAAAGTTGTCCCTGTATCACTTTCATGGTAGCTAATTCAAGGCAGCAATGATAGGTCACAAAAATAACTACAGATCGGGGAGGCCATTTAGTCCATCCAGCTCATCCTTCCATCACAGCCCCAACTATCTCAAAAATACTGGAATTATTTGAGGCGTAGAAACTCTAGAGAGCTGCCTCTCTGGCCTGACATTGACCCCATCCCAAATCCTGGCGACAGGGTCATTTACCCTACCGAGAACCAAGAATGTCAGAGCAGCAATGTGCCATTCTGTCAAGGAAGCTGACTGACCATTCCAGCTGAAGAGGCAATTTTTAAAAAAAATATGCTCGCAATGTCTTTGTTTCCAGTTTTCTAATGGCAACTGATCACACTGCATTTGTCTCCGCTTCCCTTTTGTACTGTAGTATGCCTGGTGTACTTTCCACTGTCCACAAAAAAGATGGAGCTGGCATGATTTCTGGCATGGATGTCATCTCACCAGTGCCACCTCTTTTAAATGTCAGGACAGAAAGAGGACAAGCGTTTGGTCGTGGGGACAAAGAGACGAAACACAGGAATTTATCCTGCATGCACAGCATTACACCTTTAAAGATATGTCCGCTTGTCTTCTACTGATGCGCTGTTGAATAACTCCCCCAGTTGCTTTAGCTGTTTTGTCATTTCATTGAATTTAGTCCTTTTATAGTTATGTACCTGGCTTCTAATATTAAATATTAATGATTCCAAGATCATGTTAAACTTAATCATTTTGTGTTTGTTGGCCACGGTTGTTCTACAACTTCCGTTTCACTAATGAATCCCTTCCTGGCCCCCATGTTAGCTGATATTATTAACGATTCCCTCTCCTCAGGTACTGTCCCCCTCCCCTTCAAATCTTCAGCCATCACCTCCCTCCTCAAAAAACCCACCCTTGACTCCTCTGTCCTTGCAAACTACTGCCCCCATCTCCAACCTCCCTTCCCTCTCCAAAGTCCTTGAAAGTGCAGTTGCCTCCCAAATCCATGCCCAAACACTCCCACAACTCCATGTTTGAATCACTCCAATCAGGTTTCCACCCCTACCACAGTACTGAAACAGCCCTCATCAAAGTCACAAATGACATCCTATGCAACTGACTGTGGTAAACTATCCCTCCTCATCCTTCTTGAACTGTCTGTGCAGCCTTTGACATGGTTGACCACATTATCCTCCTCCAACGCCTCTCCTCCATCGTCCAGCTGGGTGGGACTGCACTCGCCTGGTTCCATTCTTATCTATCCCGTCGTAGCCAGAGAATCACCTGCAATGGCTTCTCTTCCCACTCCCACTCCCACACGGTTACCTCTGGAGTCCCCCAAGGATCTATCCTTGGCCCCCTCCTATTTCTCATCTACATGCTGCCCCTCGGCGACATCATCTGAAAACACGCCAGATTTCACATGTACGCTGACTACATCCAGCTCTACCTCACTACCACCTCCCTCAACCCCTCCACTGTCTTTCATTTGTCATACTGCTTGTCTGACATCCAATATTGGATGAGCAAAAATTTCCTCCAACTAAATGTTGGGAAGAACGAAGCCATTGTATTTGGTCCCCGCCACAAACTCCATTCCCTAGCCACCGACTCCATCCCTCTCCCTGACCACTGTCTGAGGCTGTACCAGACCGTTCGCAACCTTGGCGTCCTATTTGACCCTGAGATGACTTTCCGACCACATATCCGCTCCATCACCAAGACCGCCTACTTCCACCTCCGTAACATCGCCCATCTCCGCCCTTGCTTCAGCTCATCTGCTGCTGAAACCCTCATCCATGCCTTTGCTACCTCTAGACTGGACTATTCTAATGCTCTCCTGGCTGGTCTCCCATCTTCTACCTTCCATAAACTTGAACTCATCCAAAACTCTGCTGCCCATATCCTAACTCGCATCAAGTCCCGTTCTCCCAACACCTCTGTGCTCGCTGACCTACATTGGCTCCCAGTCCGGGAATGCCTCGATTTTAAAATTGTCATCCTTGTTTTCAAATCCCTCATGGCCTCGCCCCTCATCATCTCTGCAACCTCCTCCAGCCCAACACCCCTCCGAGATCTCTGCGCTACTCCAATTCTTGCCTCTTGCGCATCCCAAATTTTAATCGCTCCATCATTGGCGGTGGTGCCTTTAGCTGCCTAGATCCAAAGCTCTGGAATTCCCTCCCTAAAGCTCACCACCTCTCTCTCCTCCTTTAAGGCACGCCTTAAAATCTATCTCTTTGAACAAGCTTTTGGTCATCTGTCCTAATATCTCCTTATGTGGCTCAGTGTCAAATTTTGTTTGGTAACGCTCGAAGTGCCTCGAAGTGATGTTTTACTACGTTAAAGGCGCTATATAAATGCAAGTTGTTGTTGTTGAATACCAAATCAAGATTACTGTTGCCTCTCATGGCGCACTGGGTCAACAAGCAGTCATGCACTCCATCGACCAACTCTGACATTAAACCACTTGGATTTTACTAGTTTATATTAGCTTGATTGAAGTCTCCCATTAAAATAACCTTCCTACCCATCGCATACCCTGAAATTTTTTTAAGTATTTAACCAGAGCAGTTCATTTTGTAGCTTCCTACCACTACAGGATTAATTCCTCTTACCTTACAGATGTCCCTGACAGATAGAGCTACACCTCTTTCTTTTTAAAAATTCACTCTGCTTTATTTAAATACTCTGTACCCCTGAATGTTATATTCATTTCCATCTTCTGGATTTAGCCATGTTTCTGATATTGCCACATCGTAGTTCCTTACTGCCACAAAACCTCCAGTTCCAGCATCTTATTTGTAATGCTTCTGGTGTTCATCCATTTACATCTTATCATAGATTTGCCTCCTCTCCCAATCCCAGCATCTCCCTATGCCTAGTCTCTAGTTCATGTGTGTATATCAAAATAAATGACTGGAAGTGTGTTCAAAACTGATGGAATTACAACATAAGTAGCTTTTGACGACATCCAACTACTGAATTACTGCCTTGTTTATTCGTTATACACAGATGAAGTGTTGCAATCTGTTAAAATTGTGTATTTTCTGGTAGAATCACATCTTCCTATCAGATGACAAAACTACAGTGCCTCCCAAAGGTCCGTATCCTCTCTAGCGCAAGTGACTAGAAGCAGCAGTGCAAAGCTCCAAGGCATAACTGAATTGGAAAGCTCAAAAAAGAAAAATCTATTATAAAGGAATGTCCGTGAGTCTCTTTGAGCTTGGATGACGTAAATGAAAAAGTTTCACCAACAACAATTTCACAGTCTAACTTCTAGAGTATATTTCAGCACAACCTCATCATACATTTTCAGCCCATCAGTTATGACTACCCATGTGCTGATTACTCTTTGCATAGAGAAGTTCTTACTGATTTCTAAACTTTCCTTCCTCCAGTTTAAACCTAACTCTCCTTGTTCTAGTATCCTGGCATTCCATGATGTAGTGCTCCAGATTAATCTTTCCTACGTAATTTAATAGCTTGTACACTTCTAAAAGGTTCCTTTTCTGTCACCTCCTTTCAAGGTTAACAAGCCTAGTTTCTCCAGCCTATCCTCATAATTCAACCTTTCGATGCTAAGGACCAGACTCATGGTTCTTCTCTGCAGCTCCTCCATGGATTCTGAGCATCAAGGAACGTACTGAACAGAGCTCAGATGTTCCATCTCTGCTGCTCACATGCAGACACATAAGGAGAATGTTGCGCATTCAACATAACTTGGCGTTAGTGGAGATCAGAACTCCGGCTCTGAATTCTGGGTTGACTTCCAGCAAAATGCTCACATCCGGTGGATGTGGGTGCCGCTCCCCTCATCATATTGGTGTGGGAACCCATAAAACCCTCCCGCTGTATAAGATTAACCACCCTATCAACTGGTATAAAGATGGTTATGGCCATGGAAGATAATGTTCGTGTCACAGCCTGTCAGACTGTTAATCAGCCTGCAAATCCTTCCACAATTTCACACTATTCTCTAAGGGGAGTGTGTGAAGATGCAAAAACAACAATTTGGTGCTTTCTGCACCAATGTCCTGAATCTAGGGCATTGATGTTGGTTGGTGTAATGGATCATTGTACTTTTTCTCATCTTTAGAAGGAATAGCTAGCTGTTTATCTAGACCTGGAAACTGACATAGCAACCGACACCAGGAGTATTGTACATCAAATGCTTTCTGAAACTATACAGAATTTTGAAGGCAGAACCAATCTCAAAATAAATATAAAATGCTTGAAATTAAAAGCGAACAGGCACATAGGCAGAGAACCAGAAAACTGCCAATACTGTTGGCAGAATCGATGCCTATGGGGGAAGGGGAATTCAAAAATAAGTGGCAAACCTTTTGCAACTGCCTGTACTGTACCTGCTTATAACTGATCCTAATGTAGAGAAAAGGAACCAATTCCTGACACATGAAAGGGGCAGCAATGTTTTTGTTGCATTAAAGGAAAACCAAAGAATTCCAGCCAAAAATTCTCTTAAACAGACAGGGGTGTCTTTAATTTACAGCACAAATTTTATCAGTACAAACGGTTTCAGCTGCGCACATATACTAAATTTGTGGGGGTTACATTGGATAAACTCTGAAAATGGGCGCGGGGATCGTGGTACGCAATTAACCCGCTCCCATTCATAGCGATGCAGGCAGCACATTACTTTTGTGCTGCCTGCTGTTCTAAATGACTGCTGCGTGCAGCCAGCACTACCTGCATTGTTGATAGGCTGCACACATCAGCAGGGGACCTCGATATCGCAAGTGGCTCACGCTTCTTAAAGACAGCCTGCACTTCTTAAAGGGGAAGTGCATTGTAACTGCAAGAAGTTGTGGGAGTCGTTTCAAAACTAAACTGTGCTGTGATACTTTGAAGAATGGCTATACCAGGGAGAGAGCGTGCACCAAAGTTCTGTGATGATGCACTGGAGGCCTAGTTGTAAGATGGAGAGAAGGAGGGGCATCCTGTATACGCAGGGGGGCAGGAAGCCCACCAGACATATGCTGAAGAGGCAGTGGGAGGAAGTAGGGGAGGAGATAAATGCCAGGAGCATAGCTCCAAGAACATGAATGCAGTGCAGGAAGAAGTTCAATGACTTAAAACGAGTTGTCCATGTGAGTGAGTTCAAGCTTCAAGTGGCATATCATCCCAACTGCACAACTAGCCTCATCCACTGCTCAATTCACTACACCCCATCACTCACCTACCAACAATCTTTTTCAGTCAGTACTCAACCATTCAAATCATATGTTTATCACATACACTTAGCACTGTAGCAAGCCTCACAACCATAACTCACAGTTCGCACACACTGGTACCAATTCAACCATTGCAGCCACGTCACCCAAACATAGAATCATAGAATGGTTACAGCACAGAAGGAGGCCATTCAGCACATCGAGTCCATGCCAGCTCTTTGTAAGAGCAATTCAATTAGTCCCACCCCCCGCTCTTCCCTGTAGCCCTGCAAATTTTTTCCCTTCAAGTATTTATCCAATTACTTTTTGAAAGCCACGATTGAATCTGCTTCCACCACCCTGTCAGGCAGCGCATTCCAGATCATAACTACTCGCTACGTAAAGAAGTTTTTCCTCATCTCACCTCTGGTTATTTTGCCAATCACCTTAAATCTGTGCCCTCTGGTTCTCGACCCTTCCACCAATGGAAACAGTTTCTCTTTATTTACTTTATCTAAACCAGTCATGATTTTGAACACTACTTTCATATCTCCTCCTAACCACCAGCCTTTCTATGCCCTCTTGAAGTCTATTACTTTCCTCCTCACTCTTTACTACACTTCAAAGTTTTATGTCATCTGCAAACTTTGAAATTATGCCCTGTACACCCAAGTCCAAGTCATTAATATTGATCAAAAAAGCAGTGGTCCTAGTACGCAGTGGTCCTGGGGAGCATCACTATATACCTTCCTCCAATCCGAAAAACGCTACTCTCTGTATCCTGTCACTTAGCCAATTTCGTATCCATGCTGCCACTGCCCCTTTTATTCCATGGGCTTCAATTTTGCTGACAAGCCTATTATGGGGCACTTCATCAAATGCCTTTTGAAAGTCCATATACACCACATCAGCCGCATTGCCCTCATCGCCCCTCTCTGTTACCTCATCAAAAAACTCAATCAAGTTAGTTAAACACGATTTGCCTTTAACAAATCTGTGCTGGCTTCCCTTTATTAATCCACACTTGTCCAAGTAACTATTAATTTTGTCCCAGATTGTTGTTTCTAAAAGCTTCCCCACCACCGAGGTTAAATTGACTGGCCTGTAGTTGCTGGGCTTATCCTTACACCCTTTCTTGAACAAGGGTGTAACATTTGCAATTCTCCAGTCCTCTGGCACCACCCCCATTTCTAAGGAGGATTAGATGATTATGACCAGCACCTCTGCAATTTCTACCTAGTGCTTAAAAAACATGCGCTAAACTGCCCAATTTCACCCCTGAGCAGTGTGATTCAGGTATTTAGGCCCAAATTGATTCCACATCTTGCAGGACGCTCACTGACACACTTCCCTCTCTCTTGCAGGAGAAGGTGGCGCATAAGAGCAGGCTCCATGGAGCCTGCACGATCCCTTTAAATACCTCTGGTTGGGGGGGGGGGGGGGGGGGGGTGGAGTCCTTCATGCACTTTAAGTCATGTTCAGCTGTGCAAGGTCAAGACAGTGGACTGGATGGACTGTGGTGTTCCAAAATAGCAGCGGTCCCTTTAAATCTGCATTGCACTGATAATTGTCCTACCCTGCATGCTGCTGGCAGTTGTTAGTTGCGCATGCACGAGCCCTTTTGCCAAGATGGCGTCCTGCACACTTCCCGTCGGAAGCATGCACACGCATCTCGGACCCCATTTGAGGCTTAGTTGGCCACGTAGCACCTAAAAAACAGGCACTAAATGGCCCAATTTCACCCCAGACTCTACTACAGAAAGCTTCACTCTATTTCTCTCTGGTGTTGCGTCAGGCCCTGACTCTGGATTCAGCTTACATTCACACTATAACTGCAGCGTTGGTGCCATTAATTTCCATGGGGGTTCTCCAGCTCGTTCACTGTAAAATAAGCACTTACACCATTTCTCTGGAGTTTTCATGGGTCTTCCACTGAAATTATGGCAGATGATCAGGAGAACTCTCACAGAAATTCAACCCCTTAATCATAAAATATGGTAGTAAGTGGCAACATGTTCTTTCCACTGAAGCATTCCAACGAAAAATCTTCATATAAGCTAAATGTCTATTTATAAAGGGAAACTAAAAAAAATATATTTTAATACAATTATAAACTGTACATTCTGCTTAGCAACACACAAGCATCTCTGCACACACAAAGGTCTTTGCCTTTTGGAATTTTCAATAAAATCGAGTAATATTACAGCCAGCCTGCTTAATGGAAAAAAAATTGAGTACTGTATATTAAAGATATATAAATTAATAACATATCAAGAGGGAGAAGGGAGGAAGTTGCAATTAAGAACAGAAAATATGATAATAGAACATAAGACGCATCCTACACACAGCACAATAATAAATTTTACAAATTCCCTGGGCGATTTTCTGAGCAGTCTCCACAGTCCATTTAAGGACCACAGGTTAGGCTATTCAAAGGCTGGTACAAGTGGGCAGAGTGTGCCTGAAAATTGCAATCGAGGTCCGACAACCGTCACAGACTCCAATTTGCATATTTAAGCAGCCACCCGCCCGTTTCAGTAAAATGGGCTAATCGTCCATTTACAGGCCTGCTTCAAAACTACCTTGGGTATCAATGAGGTGGACAAGGTCCTCCCCTCCGATTTTCAACTGGCAGACACCCAATTTTCAGGCGAAAACCGGCGGCCAGCTATCGAAAATCACCCCAATTACTTTACTACTCATGAATAATGAAAATTAATTTTTTTTTTTATTATTCATTCATGGGTTATGGGCATCGCTGGCAAGGCCGGCATTTATTGGCCATCCCTAATTGCCATTGAGAAGGTGGTCAACCGCTGCAGTCTGTGTGGTGAAGGTTCTCCCACAGTGCTGTTAGGGAGTTCCAGGATTTTGACCCAGCAATGATGAAGGAACGGTGATATATTTCCAAGTCGGAATGGTGTGTGACTTGGAGGGGAACACGCAGGTGGTGTTGTTCCCATGTGCCTGCTGATCTTGTCCTGCTAGGTGGTAGAGGTTGCGGGTTTGGGAGGTGCTGTCGAAGAAGCCTTGGCGAGTTACTGCAGTGCATCCTGTGGATGGTATACACTGCAGCCACTGTGCGCCAGTGGTGAAGGGAGTGAATGTTTAGGGTGGTTGATGGGGTGCCAATCAAGTGAGCTGCTTTGTCCTCAATGGTGTCGAGCTTCTTGAGTGTTGTTGGAGCTGCACTCATCCAGGCAAGTGGAGAGTATTCCATCACACTCCTGACTTGTGCTTTGTAGATGGTGGAAAGGCTTTGGGGAGTCAAGAGGTGAGGCACTTGCCACAGAATACCCAGCCTTTGACCTGCTCTTGTAGCCACAGTATTTATATTGCTGGTCCAGTTAAGTTTCTGGTCAACGATGACCCCCAGGATGTTGATGGTGGGGGATTTGGCGATGGTAATGCCGTTGAATGTCAAGGGGAGGTGGTTAGACTCTCTCTTGTTGGAGATGGTCATTGCCTGGCACTTGTCTGGCGTGAATGTTACTTGCCACTTATGAGCCCAAGCCTGGACGTTGTCCAAGTCTCGGACTGCATCATTATTTGAGGGGTTGCGAAAGGAACTGAACACTGTGCAATCATCAGCGAACATCCCCATTTCTGACCTTATGATGGAGGGAAGGTCATTGATGAAGAAGCTGAAGATGGTTGGGCCAAGGACACTGCCCTGAGGAATTCCTACAGCAATGTCCTGAGGCTGAGATGATTGGCCTCCAACAACTACTACCATCTTCCTTTGTGCTAAGTATGACTACAGCCACTGGAGAGTTTTCATCATGATTCCCATTGACTTCAATTTTACTAGGGCTCCTTGGTGCCACACTCGGTCACATGCTGCCTTGATGTCAAGGGCAGTCACTCTCACCTCACCTCTGGAATTCAGCTCTTTTGTCCATGTTTGGACCAAGGCTGTAATGAGGTCTGGAGCCGAGTGGTCCTGGCGGAACCCCAACTGGGCATCGGTGAGCAGGTTATTGGTGAGTAAGTGCTGCTTGATAGCACTGTCGACGACACCTTCCATCACTTTGCTGATGATTGAGAGTAGACTGATGGGGCGGTAATTGGCCGGATTGGATTCGTCCTGCTTTTTGTGGACCGGACATACCTGGGCAATTTTCCACATTGTCGGGTAGATGCCAGTGTTGTAGCTGTACTGAAACAGCTTGGCTAGAGGCGTAGCTAGTTCTGGAGCACAAGTCTTCAGCACTACAGCCGGGATGTTGTCGGGGCCCATAGCCTTTGCTGTATCCAGTGCACTCAGCCGTTTCTTAATATCACAGGGAGTGAATTGAATTGGCCGAAGACTGGTTTCTGTGATGGTGGGGATATCGGGAGGAGGCTGAGATGCTTGCAAACGCTTTAGCCTTGTCTTTTGCACTCACGTGCTGGATCCCGCCATCATTGAGGATGGGGATGTTTGCAGAGCCTCCTCCTCCCGTTAGTCGTTTAATTGTCCACCACCATTCACAACTGGACGTGGCAAGACTGCAGAGCTTTGATCTGATCCGTTGGTTGTGGGATTGCTTAGCTCTGTCTATAGCATGTTGCTTCCAATGTTTAGCATGCATGTAGTCCTGAGTTGTAGCTTCACCAGGTTGGCACCTCATTTTTAGGTATGCCTGGTGCTGCTCCTGGCATACCCTTCTACACTCCTCATTGAACCAGGGTTGATCCCCTGGTTTGTTGGTAATGGTAGAGTGAGGAATATGCCGGGCCATGAGGTTACAGATTGTGCTGGAATACAATTCTGCTGCTGCTGATGGCCCACAGCGTCTCATGGATGCCCAGTTTTGAGCTGCTAGATCTGTTCTGAATCTATCCCATTTAGCACGGTGGGAGTGCCACACAACACGTTGGATGGTGTCCTCAGTGCAAAGAAGGGACTTTGTCTCCACGAGGACTGTGCGGTGGTCACTCCTACCAATACTGGCATGGACAGATGCATTTGCGACAGGTAGATTGATGAGGACGAGGTCAAGTAAGTTTTTCCCTCATGTTGGTTCACTCACCACCTGCCGCAGGCCCAGTCTGGCAGCTATGTCCTTCAGGACTTGGCCAGCTCGGTCAGTAGTGTTGCTACCGAGCCACTCTTGGTGATGGACATTGAAGTCCCCCACCCAGAGTACATTCTGTGCCCTTGCTAGCCTCAGTGCTTCCTCCAAGTGGTGTTCAACATGGAGGAGGACTGATTCATCAGCTGAGGGAGGACGGTAGGTGGTAATCAGCAGGAGGTTTCCTTGCCCATGTTTGACCTGATGTCATGGGGTCCAGAGTCAATGTTGAGGACTCCCAGGGCCACTCCCTCCTGACTGTATATCACTGTACCGCCACCTCTGGTGGGTCTGTCCTGCCGGTGGGACAGGACATATCCAGGGATGGTGATGGAAGAGTCTGGGACGTTGGCTGAAAGGTATGATTCTGTGAGTATGGCTATGTCAGGCTGTTGCTTGACTAGTCTGTGGGACAGCTCTCCCAATTTTGGCATAAGTTCCCAGATGTTCGTGAGGAGGACTTTGCAGGGTCGACTGGGCTTGGTTTGCCTTTGTCGTGTCCGGTGCCTAGTGGTGCGATGCCGGGTGGTCCGTCCGGTTTTATTCTTATGATGACTTTTTTTAGCGAGATTTTACAACTGAGTGGCTTGCTTGGCCATTTCAGAGGGAAATTAAGAATCAACCACATTGCTGTGAGTCTGGAGTAGGCCAAACCGGGTAAGGACGGCAGGTTTCCTTCCTTAAAGGACATTAGTGAACCAGGGTTTTTAAACAACCATTGGGTAGTTTCATGGCTGCCATTACTGATACTAGTATTTTAATTCCAGATTTTATTTAATTAATTGAATTTAATTAATTGAATTTAAATCCCCCAGCTACCATGGCAGGATTTAAACTCATGACTCCAGATTATTAGTCCAGGCCTCTGGATTACTAGTCCAGTAACATAACCACTATGCTACACTATCCCATGTCTAACTTAACCTTTCCTGGTCAGCCTTCTGCTTTTGACAGGCTCTAAACTTGAGATATGTGTATTTTCCCTTGCTAGGCCAGGATCCCTTCCCAGAACCAACTGGAGTAACTGACCTCGAACATGGGTTTATCTCATTTTGTTACTTCTGACCACAGGAAGTGGGTGACTTATTTATTTAGTGATTCGCCAGTAGGCCTATCAATAAAAGCAGCTATCGTTCCCCTACGTGGAGTGGTCATCCCAACAATAATAGGTGTGGACGTTCATACAAAGCCTTTGGCAATTTAACAAATTAATTTGTGGTCTTTGTGCAAAAACACCTCTGACACCTAGCTTATTAACATATAAACTGTAACCCCCCCACCCCCACACACACATTGACTCAGTGGTTGCAACATATGGCTGTAAGGAGAATCTTAAACTTGAGCAAATCAAATTTAATTTATATCACACCAGTAAAATATAACTCATTGACAAATTTTTTGGTGAAAAAATGATCAAAACAATCTAGAAACATGACATACTGTCTTATCCCCCACCCCAATCAGTGCAAGGCCTTCAGCGCAGAGACATTCATGGGTTAAGTGATTTTGCATCTTAGGAGGTTAGCCCATGGCATAATAGAAACATAGAAACATGGAAAATAGGAGCAAGAGTAGGCCATTCAGCCCTTCGGGCCTGCTCCACCATTCAAAATGACCATGGCTAATCGTCTAACTCAGTACCCTGTTCCTGCTTTTTCCCTATATCCCTTGATCTCTTTGGCATTAAGAAATATATCTATCTCCTTCTTGAATATATTTAATGATCAACCAAGAGGGCTAACTACTTGAGTTAAGTTTCCATAAGATTTCCTCCCCACTATGTGGCAGCAATGTTGAATGTATTATACCTACCTCTTTGCAAGACCCTTAGAAATGGAAGGCTTAAAGGTCTGTATCCCATGAATCACGGCCAACTATTTGTTTTTACACAATGACTTTGTTCTACCTTTATAAAAAGGTATGATGCACTTAGAATCCAGATGGTGGAACCTTCTCTCCAACCATGAAGTAGGTGAGAGTGGATAAAGGAAACGTATGACAATCTCCTGAGAAAGATGAAAGTCAGAACTATTCTTGGGAGGAACTTAAGGTAAGGTTTGAGTACAATCCCATCTTCATGCAATAAGGTCAGGTTGGTGAACCACTAAAATCTCGAGCCCAATCATTCTCTTAGCTGAGACAGCGGGGGTTAAATTGGATAATCCCAAAAACCGGGCGTGGATAGAGCAATCCGCTATTAACCCGCGCCCGGTGCTCCCTGCGTAGGGAGGACGAGACTCGAGGTGCGAGGATTCAATGCAATTCGCACTTTCCACCAGGTGGGGGCGCCCCAATCTCTCAAAGGCAGGCTGTCTCTTAAAATCTCAAAGGGAGCCGGTGCCTGTTATTTGCTGAAAATAACAGTCTGCTGCCTGCACGGAGTTTGAACGGAGATCAGACATCGCACACTGATGAGTTATCACAGGATCATAGAAAGGTTACGGCACGGAAGGCGGCCATTCGGCCCATCAAGTCCGTGCCGTCTCTATGCAAGAGCAATCCAGCTAGTCCTACTCCCCCACCCTATCCCCGTAGCCCTGCAAATTTTTTCCTTTCAAGTACTTATCCAGTTCCCTTTTGAAGGCCATGACTGAATCTGTCTCCACCACCCCTTTGGGCAGTGCATTGCAGATCCTAACCACTCGCTGAGTAAAAAAGTTTTTCCTCATATCACCTTTGGCTCGTTTGCCAATCACCTTAAATCTATGTCCTCTGGTTCTTGATCCTTCCACCAATGGGAACAGTTTATCTCTATCTACTCTGTCTAGACCCTTCATGATCTTGAATACCTCTATCAAATCTCCTCGCAACCATCTCTGTTCCAAGGAGAACAACCCCAGCTTCAAATGAAGTCAAATGAAATGAAACAGGATCAAATGAAGTGAATGGAGTCAGATGAACTCAAATGAAGGGAGTTATGTTGAAACATTGAATAAAGGTTGCAAACTACTAAATCCCACATCCTTCAATCTGCATGCCACACCTCACCAATCTGAGTTTGTACTAGGCCTGCGCAAGCGCGTGCACCAAGGTTCTCTGTTGATGCACTAGAGGCCTTGGTAAAAGAGGTGGGCAGAAGGAGGGGCATGCTATAGCCGGTGGGGAGGGGAGGGGGTGCAAGAGGCCCTCCAGACGAAAGGCAGTGGCGGACAAAATCAATGCTAGAGGCCCTCCAGACGAAAGGCAGTGGCGGACAAAATCAATGCTAGGCACACAGCACCATGAACATGGATGCAGTGCAGGAAGAAGTTCAATGCTTTGACACGAGTGGTCAAGGTGAGTGAGGTCAACTGTCAAGTGGCGTCTCCTACCAACTGCACCACTAGCCGCATCCACTGCTCCACGCACTACACCCCCATACCAACAAACGCTTTCCATCAGTACTCAACTCTTCCAATCAGATGCTTCCTCTAACCCTTATACATTACCACTGTTGCAAACCGCACACCCACAACTCACAGGCCGCACACACTGGAAGCTATTCAACCATGACAGGCACATCACCCAGACACACGTCCCGCTTGCTTGCAGAAGGTTGTGCATTACAGGAGGCAGCAAGTGGCAGTCGCATTTAGCCCCTCGAGCCTGTTTCGCCATTCAATGAGAGAGTGTGGCACCAAGAAGCCCTAGTAAAATTGAAGTCAATGGGAATCAGGGGGAAAACTCTCCAGTGGCTGGAGTCATACCTAGCACAAAGGAAGATGGTAATGGTTGTTGGGGGCCAATCATCTCAGCCCCAGGACATTGCTGCAGGAGTTCCTCAGGGCAGTCTCCTAGGCCCAACCATCTTCAGCTGCTTCATCAATACCTTCCCTCCATCATAAGATCAGAAATGTGCGCTGATGATTGCACAGTGTTCAGTTCCATTCGCAACCCCTCAGATAATGAAGCAGTCCATGCCCGCATGCAGCAAGACCTGGACAACATCCAGGCTTGGGCTCATAAGTGGCAAGTAACATTCGCACCAGGCAATGACCATCTCCAACAAGAGAGTCTAACCACCTCCCCTTGATATTCAACGGCATTACCATCGCCAAATGCCCCACCATCAACGTCCTGGGGGCCACCATTGACCAGAAGCTTAATTGGACCAGCCACATAAATACTGTGGCTACAAGAGCAGGTCAGAGGCTGGGTATTCTGCGGTGAGTGACTCATCTCCTGGCTCCCCAAAGCCTTTCCACCATCTACAAGGCACAAGTCAGGAGTGTGATGGAATACTCTCCACTTGCCTGGATGAGTGCAGCTCCAACAACACTCAAGAAGCTCAACACCATCCAGGACAAAGCAACCCACTTGATTGGCAGCCCATCCACCACCCTAAATATTCACTCCCTCACCACCGGCGCGCTGTGGCTGCAGTGTGTACCATCCACAGGATGCACTGCAGCAACTCGCCACGGCTTCTTCAACAGCACCTCCCAAACCCACGACCTCTACCACCTAGCAGGACAAGGGCAGGCAGGCACATAGGAACAACACCACCTGCATGTTCCCCTCAAAGTCATACACCATCCCGACTTGGAAATATATCGTCGTTCCTTCAGCGTCGCTGGGTCAAAATCCTGGAACTCCCTATCTAACAGCACTGTGGGAGAACCTTCACCACACGGACTGCAGCGGTTCAAGGCGGCGGCTCATCATCACCTTCTCAAGGGCAATTCGGGATGGGCAATAAATGCTGGCCTGGCCAGCGACGCCCACATCCCATGAATGAATGAAAAAAATCATTAGTAACATCGTTATTCATTTTAACGACCTCTGGGTGTTGGAGCCCGTGAGAGCCCTGCCAATGACTGCTCCCACCTGAATCTGTGCAGGGGCAGACTGGGTCAGCGGGGGAGGAGGCAGCATGTTGGATACTGGTTGGGGTGGGGGGGGGGGGGCAGTGGGTGAGACGTGCAAATGCTTTGAGAGGACTTTGCATTTTCAGCTCCCATATCGCCATCATCCCTCTCGATGTGGGAGAGCAGCTTGGAGGACATCAGTGATGCCTTGGAAGCTCAGGTCTAATCTATCTGCCTGCCTGTTTAAGCCAGTAGACATTTTGGCATTCAGAGTTAGCAGGGCCACTGTCAGGGCCTGCAGGAGCTCATTAGTGCGCCATGATTCAAGTTCCACAGAGGAGGCCAGACTCTCAATGGAAGACATCTTCGCAAGGGCCTGTGACATCACTCCACTAAAGTTTGAGCTGAACTCCTCCATCCTCTGTGATATTGTGCAAAGTGTATCTGGCAGGACTGCCAATACCTCGCACAATTCCAGCTGACCCACTAATATTCTCCTTTTCATTGATGGCCCCCAGGGTTCAGCATCTCTATCCATCTGAGCAGAGCTTGGAGAGGTCTGCGCCTTCCGACGCAAACTCTCCACAGCTGTCCCTACCAGTGCTCACTTGTGAACTATGATTCACCCGCTAAGGTCCCTGATTTACAATACAAAACTTTAGCATTGGTGTGAAGCAAAAGCACTTCAGGCCAATGCTACCATCATATTGGAAATGCACCCTTGAATAATAATTTATATTATTAAACTAGCACATGCATTAACTCACTAAAAAGTGCTGAAGGGAAATATAAATTTAAATATCAATGAACTTTCAGCACGCCATCCTTCCTGGTTAAGATGGTCACTCAGTGGCAATGTAGCGAGGTTTACATTTACATTAATTTACATTTTACAACTGATATTACGATCAAATTTAATTTAAATTTGCTTGATGATCATTTCCCATGAGGTTTCATCTGCATTAATTAGATATTAGTAATAAAAAAATACTCCCCTGTGCATAGAGGTTTTTGTTAAGATTAAGGCAATATGATTCAGAAAGCTGCAGCAATAGAAATGTATTAACATTGTGAAGAGTCAAGTTGTTCGTCATTTAAAGTTTCAGACAGCTGGGGAGGACATTACTCACTTCAAGTAAACACTACAAAGTGAAGTTGGAATCCAGGGCACAGAAAGATCACCGAGGATCAACTCCTTCTAAAGCGTTTGAGCTCCTTGTGAACTAAATCTGTTGGGGCAATTTCAGTGCAATGTCTAGTGATATACAGAACAAAATCCTCATGCTTCCAGCACCTAATTTATTATTTTCAGTTCAGCAAGCAAGAGAGTGGAAAAAAGAGAGGTCATGCTGAAACAAAAGAACATTTTCAAATAGCATTCGTAAAGGAATGTCAACTCCACCTACTGTACTATCAACGTACAAGCAGTCACCATTTTGTAAAAGTATTTTGTTGCAAAATAATACGTCAGAATAACTGCAATTGTAACTTAATTGTCCTCTAATGAACACTGCAGACAACTATCTGTGCAAATTACAAGTTACATATTCGGCACAGACAGCTGCTGTGTATTATAAAATAAGTACTTTAGAAACATGGAAAAGAAGCTACAAAGTTGTAGATTTAGTGAATCTTGGGGGGAATTTTCAACTGCCAGCTGCCTGTTTCGTGCCTAAGAAACAAGCGGACAGTAATTGAAAATCGTTGGGGCGGGGGACACATTAATGCCCAAAGCCTATCTGATGCAATTTTCAGACAGGGCTGTAAATGGACGAGCAGTCCGCCCACTTGAAACAGGTAGGAGGCTGCTTAAATATGCAAATCGGAGTTCTACGGTGGTTCTAGGAGCCTGATTGCAATTGTCAGGTACAAATGGGTGGAGCCTGCGCTGCACAAACTCCGTCCATTTGTACCGGGTGTTAATCAGCCGAACAAGCAGCTCAAAAACAGCCCAGGAAACTTGTCATTTTTTTTGGCCCACTGCTTAAAAAAAAAGTTCAAGGAAGCCCAAGCCCAAGTGTGTTCAAGGACTACCCCAATCACCTCTCTCCCACATCCCACCTCACCCCAATCACCTCCCTCCCACCCCTCCACCTCACCCCAATCACCTCCCTCCCACCACCCCATGCCCCCGCTACCACAATCACCTCCCTCCCCCCCCCGGCACGACTTGCCACATGTTTGCCAGCCAATTTCGACTGGGCGCGTGGGTAACAGGCTGTCAGCAGGAGGAGCCCTATTTAAATGGGCAGTCCTTCAATGCTCCTGCTGCAGCAAAGAACCATTTTTGGAGCACGGAGCAGACCAGAGGCAAGGCTGCTCCAAGGTTCTCTGGCTCCTCACTCCAGGTGCTGCTCAATGAGGTTAGGAGGAGGAGGGAAATTTTTTCCCATCTGATGGGAGGAGGTGGCCTCCCTCTGCCACGAAGGCCTGGCTCGAGGTGGCAGATGAAGTCACCAACAGCAGCAATGTGTGCCGAACCTGGGTCCAGTGCAGCAGACGCTTTAATGACCTAACCAGGTCAGCCAAAGTGAGTATACTTACGCATTTTCCCACACTCCATCTTCCACATCATCTTCACCACCACACAACTCCTTCTGCACTGCCACCACAATGCTCTTGCATCACTCCTCACGTCCACTCAACCATCATCCTCACCTTGCCTGCACTTACTCATCGCCCCAGTTCCCATTCAAACACTACCATGCAACCCAATCCTCATACAATCTCATGGCTATGTCTCAAACACACCCTCCCATGCATCTCCCTCACGGTCACCCCCACCTACATCAATGCATGCAGCGGGTCACTATGCAACCATCACTCAATCACGCCTCTCTGTGTTTTGCCTTGTTAGGAGAAGAGATGCTAGAATGCCCAGGAGAGGGCAAGGACCAGAGGGGGCCCGCCACACCAGGTGGCCTTAACAGACGTGGAGCAGCAGGCATTGGAACTAAGCCGGACGTTGGAGTGCCTGTCCGTGGCGGACGCCGAAACTGGGAGCGCACACGCAGCTGGTGACAGAAATCTAACACTCAGCACTCATGATAGCGAATTATCTTAACATCACTTGGCATCTGCAGCACCTCAACATTTGTCCACATGTTTAATATTGCTTTCTGTTCTCTTGCAGGGCCATCTGCGAGTGCCGTGACTGCGGAGGGCGATTCCTCAGAGGACCTGCCGGTCTCTGAGGGTCCATCGTCACATCTGAGCCAGCCATCCACCAGCGCAGATACACACACCTCAGTGGGTCCCCGTCCTCACTTACTTGGGCTTGCACATGGTGAGTCACCACGCACGTGAGCGCGAGCAGACCCTGGTGGCAGGGGCAGCAGTGGAGAGACTGCAACGGTGGGAGCGCTCTTCTCCAGGCTCTGCTCAGCTGGACCCAGATGCTGAACCCTGGCGGCCAGCCATGAAAAGGAGAGTCATCGAGGGCCAGCAGCACATTGCCGAGGTACTGGAACAGCTGCCACGCGCACTCTCCACAATCGCGCAGAAGATGGAGGAGTCCTGCTAGCCTCCATCGAGCTTCTAGCACGGCTCAACAATGAGTCCATTCAGGCCCTGACAATGGCCGTTCGGATTCAGGGTGAGCAACATTCTGCTGCCTTAAACAGGCTGACAGATACATTACAACTGGCCTTCCAAGGCTTCACACAAGTCCTCTAAACTGTCGTCCAGCCAGGGTGGAAGCAGTGACATGGGCCTGGGCCAGGAGAGGGATGATGGTGAAAGGGGACATGGAAGTGGGGACGCCACTCAAAGCGCTTCCACGTCTCACCCGTTGCCCCCCTCTCAACCAGTACCCGCAATGCTGCCTCCTCTCCAGGTGGCCGAGTTTGCCCCTGCACAGGTGCAGATGGAAGAGTCTTTGGAGGGGCCCTCACGGGCACCCAAACCCAGAGGTCGTCGGCCCAAAGCATCTCATCGGTCAGGGCATGGACAAGAGCAACCTGCCACTACCTCTGCTGAAGCCACAGGGGTAGCACCACGTAGGGGTTCCCGTAAACGTAAGGCTAAGGTTTTGTGAGCACAAAGGGGATGCACAAGGGTGTATGACAGAATGTCATGTTTTTGATTTAGTTTTGTTTGCTTTGCAAAGCACATTAACATTTGTTATCACCACTACTGCCACATCTTTGCAGATCTTGTCTGGTTTGTACAATAATGCCCTTTCCTGAGGATCACTATGAAGACCCACAACTGATGACACCCATTGTGTCACTGTAGAGTGGGTGTAGGTGTATTTGCAGGGCTCTTTTGTGCAGATGATTGAGAGACGCCGGCGATGTCCCCGGTGGCACCCTGGAAGGATGCGGAGGAGAAGTTGTTGAGGGCAGTGGTGACTTTGACAGCGACAGGTAAGAAGATGGTGCTCGGGCCAGCCGGGAGCAGCTCGGCATCAAGGAGGCTGCAGATGTCCATGATTACATGTCGAGCGACTCTGAGCCTCCGTGTGCACTGCTGCTCAGAGAGGTCCAGGAAGCTGAGCCTCGGTCTGTGGACCCTGTGGCGAGGGTAGTGCCTTCTGCGACACATCTCTCTCTGCCGTTGCCCTCCCTCCTGCTGTGCAGGTGGATGTGTCACAACACTGTGTTGTGGAGCTCCACGTGTCAGAGGTGGACGGCATGGCCAGCGAGGCTGGTGATGCTGTTCGTCCTCCGAGGAGGTCATGACTGCAGCTATGGCAGCTACAATCCAGAAGATATACGTTTGAGGGGGTCCGCAAGATAGGTAAATGTGTCTGCACACGGGGTTGAGGTTCCAAGTTGGTGAATTTTTGTGTTAAGAGGAGGGTGGTGGAGGCCAAACTTTGTCCAAAGTGACAGAGTGGCCTCCTGCAATGAGTGAGGGTCTGCCCCCCTCCCCCCTGTCAAATGGACCGTTGCAGCTCCCACAGACTGGTGGCTGCAACACGTCTGTTTCAACTCGGAGTGTTTTTTTCCAGTACAGGAAACAAGCTCAGTTGACCTGAAAATCCCACCGCTCCTAAAGTATCCTCCCAATCAGGTCTGCAAACGATCTGAAGTATCAAAATAATTGCTTTAAGTGGGATCCCGCTGGCTTTAATTGCCGGTGGGAGTACCGCATGCGGGGGCTGCACGTGCATCTAAGCGCGTCATTGGGGAACCCGGAAGTGGGCGGGTTGGAGCCAGGCTCTGGACCCGCCCCGGGAACCCCGAATTTTCAGAGCCCCCCCGCCACGAACGCACCCGCTCGGCCATCCTCAAATGGACCCCTATATGTCTGCTAATCACCAATGCATTGTCTAAAATGCTACTCTTTATTATTAATTATTGAAATATACTCATTCTACATCACTCTCTATTCCGTAGCCATACCTCTGTGCCACAAGACAACAATGTTCCATTTTAAAAACAAAACATGTTGCCTCCAGGGTCACTTGTGGTGTGATGCTACATGGTGCGATATTTGAATATAGATGTGCTAAATAAACAGTTTAACACCTCTGTTAAAAGTGGGGAAAGGAATTCATACAAACATATTAATATTCATAATATAGTACAGCACAATTTCACACCATTGGTCTTTTTAACAATTATTTCTGTACACATATACCTGAAGGACTTATTAACATTATTTGAATAAAATAAAATACATTAGCAATCTACAGCACAAGATGTTTCTCTACTTACACATCAAATTTCATACATTTTTATATGGCTCTATCCAAAATGACAACCCAGAATCAGTAAAAGTAGCACTAAGGTATAGTGTCATAAAGTCCTGTGCAACACAATCATCCAGGATCAACCTATTGATAATAAGCTATACCAGAAATAAATCATATCATTAAATAACAATTGGCATACTTTTTTCCAGAAATCTTAGTTATCTATCTTCAAATAACTGCACTACGTCTCCATTCCTGTAATAATTTCTCAACGTGTGTCCACAGACATGGCAATGGATTGGTGTTCTCTTGCGAATTTTATGTAAACCTGATGTGGATCAGCATTAATTGTCACCAGCTCCTGACATTTCAGCACAGGAAGAGTAGTGTTCATGGTAACTCAAAACCCTAACACCACATTGATACTAGTTAAAGTTACAAAGAAGGAAACTGATTAATGTCTAGGCTCTTTTCCTCAGCGGGAAAAGGACACTAACTGCATATGTTCGCTATATTCTACAACATATATTTTGCAAAAAAAAATCCTGGCTAAAACTCTACTGTTGAGTCAGACCATATCTGTGTGCTCATATATGAAAAACAGTCTTGCCAACTCAATCAGAAAGGGGCTACAGCAGAGATTCTGGCTTGCTTTTAGTGGACAGCAAGGCCTTAAGCCAGCCATTTGAAAATAGTTCCCTTAAATCATGAAATGATGCATTGGATATAGTATACAGATATTCTCACATATTCATGTGGAATTTGTCTCTCTGTTATTTTAATGAGAACAATGACATTTAAAGTGGGCTAACACCTCCAATAAAACAGCAGACAGAAAAATTTCAGACAAACAACGTTAGTATCTAATGGTATATTTTCAGATCCTTACTGTTTTAGTTTCTATATTAAACCTGTCGCTATTCAATTTCAAGAACCCCAATCAAAATATCACAATTTTAATAGTATGCAAACATCTTATATCCACATTGTCCTTCTCTGGATATAGGCTGCTCTTTAAACCATCAAGTCCCTTAATATAAATAAATGTCCCTACAACATGTACTCGTACTTGGAGCAAACAACAACAAGGGAAAATCCTCATGCGGACAACGTTGGTTAAGCTGAAGCCTTTTGTTGGTTAAATGCAGATACTTTTAAGAGGAACACAACAGTACGCAAAATCTGCTTACCCTATTTACTTCTATGTTGTCCAAAATGACTTTCACCAATTCCTTGACAAGCTCCTCCACCCTCTTGATACACTGTGCAAGGACCAGCTTTGGCAATTTGCCATCATCCATTAAGCAGACTAGAGTCTGCATTGCTTCCATCAGCAAAGATGCTGGGGGTAGGGATCTAGGCTTCGTACTGAAAACTAGCAAACTCTGAGCAAGATGCGAGACTGAATCTGTCACCACTGAGTAGTCACTGTCCGGAGCCAGTATTCCTGCCGTTGGAGTTCTGTCAGTTGCAATCTTTCTAATTCTTATTAAACTCTGTAGAAACTGAGTGTGAAAATTGAGCATTTTCTCTTTCTCTTGTAATTCTTCTCTTCTGGCAGTGTTTGAATCAGCAGGCAGCAATGTGGAATTGACTAATGCCGTAATTTTTTCACTATTTAGTGAATAAGAATCAAGGTGTCCAGGGCTATGATTAGTTAATAGGTCCTGGGTATCTGATCCTTGTCCATTAGATATATCACAACCAGAATCTTCTAGAGGAGTAGACTCATTCCTGGATCCCATAAGATCTTGAGTTGGAAATTCTAGACAGGAAACAGAGTCAGCTCCTGGAAAACAAAATTTTTTTTTAAAGTCAAACATTTGTAAAAATTGTATTTTTTAATATATTATGGCTCTACAACTCCAATATATGATATATAATGCTTCACTATGTCCAAGTTAACTTAGAGAACATTCCATTGAGTACAAACTTCCCTTGTGGGCTGACTTGTGCTATTGCGCATATTGTTGCCACAAGTGCTGGTTGGAAGTGGAGATCAGGTTCTGGAGCTTCTGATGAACCTTTCCCTCCGCTATCCTACTGCAATAAAATATTCCACGGTGGGCTACAAAGTTCAGCCAACAATCCAACCAGATGTCATTTTACACTTTGGTTAGAGCTGTACAACATGCCATGCAGTGCAAATCTAGTTCTTCTCATCATTCACCAAGTTCACGATATGCATTATTACATTTGAAACAGCAGACTAATGATCCCATTACATGATTAAAATATGACCTATTAAACTAGAAGAGTGATGCTTTATCCATTTTTGATCTTCACATCATTGGGATAGTTACAATAAAATGTACTGCTCATTGTTTATTGACATGGAAATTAATGTTATGTTTTTCTGTGTAAAGACATTGGAGAAATACACTGGGCAATTTTGTGAGGCTTTGCTCCCACACAGAGCCTCATTATCAGCAAGGTTGGGTAAGAAAATAGAGGCTATAATGTTGTAGCCCTATCACAGTTACCACGCTCCCTGCTAACACCCTGGGAATTGAGTGTCACAAAATTACCCTTTCTCTACTATGGGCCACTGTGATGAGTATGGTGAAAACTGAATCTATACTGAACCCAACCTAAAATGTAGCCCCCCAGTAGGTTCTGTAGGGACAGGCTACTTGCTTCGTTCTGAAATTAGTCAGGCAAGACAACTGTTCATGAAACAGTAAAAGTCTCACAGTCAATCCAAGTGTTAGAAACAGTTAAATCTAATTTGAGGATGAAAGGCAAGCTAATCAAATTGAGTTTGCTAACATACTATGGGGTAGGATTCCATGCATTTCCTATATCTTAATACTACAGATAATTGGCAGCTTTATTTAATTATGAAAATACTTACTTGATTTCCTTTGTCTCAGTATGAACTTCATAGGGAAGAGGTACATCTTTTACCTAAGCTTGCAACAAATATTTAGTTTGTTTGAGCCCACTGAGATATAGGTATACACACAGACTCAGTAAGGACAGATTAATCCTCACATATAAGTTTGTATTAAGGTTCAGTATTATTAGGAAAGTTGGCAAGGTGTTACATCTTTTATTATTTTCACGTTAGAGCAGGAAGTATAAGTTAAAAGTTCTCTAATCAATTAAAATCTGCTGTATTGACTTTCTGTGACTCTTTGGCCCCGATATTAACGGGGAGGTGGCGAGGGTGCGCGTTAGCTGGGGAGAAATCTGGAAAGCCCAGGGACGCGGAACGCCTGCCGATATTAACAGCAGGACCTCATTATCATTTTCTTCTTCCGTTTCCCACCCAGCAGCTGGCTAAATTAGCCAGGATCAAAGCACCATGAATTTTTGCTCCCTGAATGTTTTAATTTTGTAGCTGCCGATCAAACAGAAGCCAAAGAATGTGAACTTGAGACACAATCTTTATTCCTAATGTGTAGGCCATCAAAACATAAACTTCAACTTCAACTTACAAAAGCTGACTGGATACACATTAGCATTTCCAGAGAATCACAGTGCATGTCGTTGCATATTAACATGGTACGTGACCTTCTCCCACCATTGGGCCTTTGTTCTGATTTGATTGACAGTTTTGTATCCAGAGGCATTAGAAGGTTCCCAGATCACGGATAAGTACAATGGACTTTCACTATATCTTCAGTTCACCTGTTTAAATCTTATGCATCAGGTGATGTGGGAAGACAGAACTCCATGACGCCTAGAGCCCATATTTAACTTCATCTGAGACTCTAAATTAAGTACTTGGAGAATCTTGAAACATTTCTTTAGGTTGGACTCAGAAAACAGTGGGAATAATATTTCCGTCTCTGGGATATACAATCAATATACATTGTTCAGAAAAGACAGGGTAGGTAGGAGTCAAATGCCCATCTCTGTTAGAAAAGCATTAAAATTAATGTTGCGAAGGGATATTGCAAATGGAGAAAATAGTGGTGAAATACACTGGTTCCAACTGGAGTTCATCAGAAATACAAGATTGCTTCTAGGATTGTGTTATAGACCATGGCTCAGCAGCTCTGTAATCAATTCACTATGGCAGCTAATGAAGGGAGGGTAGTGGTCAAGGGAGATTTCAATTATTCACTTATAAAGTGGACAAAAGGGGGACAGCCACACAAGATGGGAGCCCTGCCCTAAAAAGCAATTATTGATGCAATTGATTATTGCTTCTTAATTCAGTATGAGGACCAGCATTGGAGGAGCTAATCTCTTAGATTTAGTGTTCACTAATGAGTCACAGCTGATGGATGATCTATAGCTGGGGGAGCGTCTTGCTAGTTCCGACTACACAATTATAAGATTTAAAATAATGGGCTGTAGCACATTGGTGCCATGTTTTCCAATGGCTCAGTTAATAGAAATAAAGAGAAAGCTAACAGTGGTTAAATGAAAAGGAAGGTAAGATGGTTAAAAAAGCATATGGGATACTTTCCTTTAATAGCCAAGGCAAAGAATATAAGAGTAGGGAGGTTTTGCTAGAACTGTATAAAACACTAGTTTGGCCACAGCTAGAGTACTGTGTACAGTTCTGGTCACCACATTACAGGAAAGATGTAATTGCACTAGAGGGTACAGAGGAGATTTACAAGGATGTTGCCAGGACTGGAGAATTTTAGCTATGAGGAAAGAATGGATAGGCTGGAGTTGTTTTCTTTGGAACAGAGGAGGCCGAGGGGAGATTAAATCAAAGTATATAAAATTATGAGGGGGCGTAAAGAGTGAGGATAGGAAGGACCTATTTCCCTTAGCAGAGAGGTCAATAACCAGGGGGCATAGATTTAAAGTAATTGGTAGAAGGATTAGAGGGGAGCTGAAGAGAAATGTTTTCACCCAGAGGGTGGTAAGGGTCTGGAACTCACTGCTTGAAAGGGTGGTAGAGGCAGAAACCCTCATTGCGTTTAAAAAGTACTTAACTATGTATGCACTTGAAGTGACATAACCACAAGGCTACGGACAAAGTGCTGGAAAGTGGGATTAGGCTGGATAGCTCTTTTTTTAGCCAGCACAGAGGCTGAATGGCCTCCTTCTGTGCTGTAAATTTCTATGATTCTATGATATTTGCACCATGCAAAGGAGTTGGGATAATTTTTTTCAAAATGCCGAAAGACTGTGAAGCTTTATATGAGAAGAAGTGCAGATGAGAGGAAAACCACAATAGCTTCATGGGGACTTAGGCAACTTGCACTCAGATATTTTAAAACTTATAAAATGAATAAGAGTCTTTCAGACAAGGAAACGTAAAAAAGGCAGTTAGCGTTAATACAAGCAATAACAGACAAGTTAAATGAATCTAGAAAGGAGAATAGTTGAACATAGCCAAAATAACAGGAAAACATTTTTTGCTTATGTTAGAACTCAGGTTGGTTCAAGAACAAATAGGACTGCTGCAGGTTAATTTGAACAGAATTATAGGTGACTAGGGCATAGCAAAAGAGTTAAATGGAAATATTTATCTTTTCAACTGTGAAAGGGTTAAAACTGCCCTAAGGGGATGTTGTGTAGGCTAAATTAAAGTGACTCAGGGTGGAAAAAACAGCAAGGCCAGATTTACTTTATCCTAGGATATGGAAGGAAATGTCAGAGGTCGTGGATGGTGCCTTAGTAAATATTTAATAGTTCAATGAGATCCAGGGAAGTGCCAAATGATTGCACGAAGGCACATGTGGTGCCCTTATTAAGAAAAAGGATTAAAATCACAATCTGGCAACTTTTTTTAAAATTCGTTCGTTGGACGGAGGCGTCACTGGCAAAGTCAGCATTAATTGCCCTTGAGAAGGTGGTGGTGAGCCGCCGCCTTGAACCGCTGCAGTCTGTGTGGTGAAGGTTCTCCTACAGTGCTGTTAGGAAGGGAGTTCCAGGATTTTGACCCAGCAACGATGAAGGAACAGCAATATATTTTTAAGTTGGGATGGTGTGCGACTTGGAGGGGAATGTTTTTTTTTATTCGTTCACAGGATGTGGGCGTCGCTGGCAAGGCCGGCATTTATTGCCCATCCCTAATTGCCCTCGAGAAGGTGGTGGTGAGCCGCCTTCTTGAACCGCTGCGGTCCGTGTGGTGACGGTTCTCCCACAGTGATGTTAGGAAGGGAGTTCCAGGATTTTGACCCAGCGACAATGAAGGAATGGCGATATATTTCCAAGTCGGGATGGTGTGCGACTTGGAGGGGAACGTGCAGGTGGTGTTGTTCCCATGCGCCTGCTGCCCTTGTCCTTCTAGGTGGTAGAGGTCGCGGGTTTGGGAGGTGCTGTCGAAGAAGCCTTGGCGAGTTGCTGCAGTGCATCCTGTGGATGGTGCACACTGCAGCCACAGTGCGCCGGTGGTGAAGGGAGTGAATGTTTAGGGTGGTGGATGGGGTGCCAATCAAGCGGGCTGCTTTATCTTGGATGGTGTCGAGCTTCTTGAGTGTTGTTGGAGCTGCACTCATCCAGGCAAGTGAAGAGTATTCCATCACACTCCTGACTTGTGCCTTGTAGATGGTGGAAAGGCTTTGGGGAGTCAGGAGGTGAGTCACTCGCCGCAGAATACCCAGCCTCTGACCTGCTCTCGTAGCCACAGTATTTATATGGCTGGTCCAGTTAAGTTTCTGGTCAATGGTGACCCCCAGGATGTTGATGGTGGGGGATTCGGCGATGGTAATGCCGTTGAATGTCAAGGGGAGGTGGTTAGACTCTCTCTTGTTGGAGATGGTCATTGCCTGGCACTTATCTGGCGCGAATGTTACTTGCCACTTATGAGCCCAAGCCTGGATGTTGTCCAGGTCTTGCTGCATGCAGGCTTGGACTGCTTCATTATCTGAGGGGTTGCGAATGGAACTGAACACTGTGCAGTCATCAGCGAACATCCCCATTTCTGACCTTATGATGGAGGGAAGGTCATTGATGAAGCAGCTGAAGATGGTTGGGCCTAGGACACTGCCCTGAGGAACTTCTGCAGCAATGCCCTGGGGCTGAGATGATTGGCCTCCAACAACCACTACCATCTTCCTTTGTGCTAGGTATGACTCCAGCCACTGGAGAGTTTTCCCCCTGATTCCCATTGACTTCAATTTTACTAGGGCTCCTTGGTGCCACACTCGGTCAAATGCTGCCTTGATGTCAAGGGCAGTCACTCTCACCTCACCTCTGGAATTCAGCTCTTTTGTCCATGTTTGGACCGAGGCTGTAATGAGGTCTGGAGCCGAGTGGTCCTGGAGGAACCCAAACTGAGCATCGGTGAGCAGGTTATTGGTGAGTAAGTGCCGCTTGATAGCACTGTCGACGACACCTTCCATCACTTTGCTGATGATTGAGAGTAGACTGATGGGGCGGTAATTGGCCGGATTGGATTTGTCCTGCTTTTTGTGGACAGGACATACCTGGGCAATTTTCCACATTGTCGGGTGGATGCCAGTGTTGTAGCTGTACTGGAACAGCTTGGCTAGAGGCGCAGCTAGTTCTGGAGCACAAGTCTTCTACAGCCGGGATTTTGTCGGGACCCATAGCCTTTGCTGTATCCAGTGCACTCAGCCGTTTCTTGATATCACGTGGAGTGAATCGAATTGGCCGAAGACTGGCTTCCGTGATGGTGGGGATATCGGGAGGAGGCTGAGATGGATTATCCACTCGGCACTTCTGGCTGAAGATGGTTGCAAACGCTTCAGCCTTGTCTTTTGCACTCACGTGCTGGACTCCGCAGGTGGTGCTGTTCCCATGTGCCTGTTGTCCTTGTCCTTCTAGGTGGTCGAGGTCGTGGGTTTGGGAGGTGCTGTCGAAGAAGCCTTGGCGAGTTGCTGCAGTGCAACCTGTAGACGGTACACACTGCAGCCACTGTGCATCGGTGGTGGCGGGAATGTTTAGGATGGTGGAGGGGGTGCCAATCAAGCAGGCTGCTTTGTCCTGGATGGTGTCAAGCTTCTTGAGTGTTGTTGGAGCTGCACTCATCCAGGCAAGTGAAGAGTATTTCATCACACTCCTGACTTGTTCCTTATAGATGATGGAAAGGCTTTGGGGAGTCAGGTGGTGAGTCACTCGCCGCAGAATACCCAGCTTCTGACCTGCTCTTGTAGCCACAGTATTTATGTGGCTGGTCCAGTTAAGTTTCCGGTCAATGGTGACCCCTAGGATGTTGATGGTGGGGGATTCGGCAATGGTAATGCCGTTGAATGTCGAGGGGAGGTGGTTAGATTTTCTCTTGTTGGAGATGGTCATTGCCTGGCACTTGTGTGGTGAAAATGTTACTACAGGTGAGTTTAACCTCAGTGGGGGGAAAATTATGAAAAATATCAAAGGATGCTATTAATGATCACCTAAAATGCTCTGACTTGATAGGGGATACTCAACATGGCTTAAGTTTTGACAAACCCAATCCAGTTTTCGAAGAAGTCACTAACGATAGATCAAGGAGATCTGGTTGATGCCATCCAGTTGGATTTACAAAAAGCTTTCAATAAAAAGTGCCAAGAACTATGTGCTAAAATTAATGCCATGGTGTCAAGAGTGATATTGCAAGATAGATCGCAAATTGGTTAAAGGACCATTAGGAAGGGATGGTTTTAAATAGGGTTGCTTCCCAATGGGGTATGGTCACTAGCAGGATAACTAGTGGCCTTAACTCCCTATGTGCAATGTCACAGGAGATCAACTATTATACATATCCATTCACCATGATAGTAAGTTACACCCACATTAACCCCCTAACCCAAATCTGCCATAATGCTATATACATGACACAAAGATGAAAACTGTTGGCTCCCCCATAAAGCAGCTCATCTAGCATCCAGTCATTGCAGCTCTGGCCCCAAGCATTCAACTTGTGGGACCAGCTATTGGGATATTGGCCACTAGTCCCTGCAACTCATTCTTGTCCTAAATCCTAACTATGTGATAGAAAGCAATTCACCCCAATGCTAAGACAATTTTTTTTTCTTTGCTGTGAAAAATTCCCAAGTCTTTTTCAACAGTTTAATGTTAGCACAAGTCTCTCAATTAAAATTTTACATGATTTAAAAAGAACACAAACTTACATTGGATTAAAAACATAATACTGCATTTTTGAAAATAGGGTCCTTTAATTTTAAAGTACTTTTGGTATACTTCCTGCTCTTAACAATTTTGACTACTCTTTGGTTTGTACAACCCTGTTGAGCAATGCCTTTTGTATGAAATTTGTTATGTACACTGCCCTCATTTTTAGGCTGTCAGATGTAATAAAAATGTACACATCATAAAGCTACAAAAAGACACGTGGGTCTTCGATATTAAATCATTTCAAATTTCCAACAAAAACCTTTTTTTTGTTCTTTCAAACTGAAATGAATTGATATAATGAAGATAAATGTAACCGAATGATATTAACTAAGATGCTAATTATATGAAGCATTGTGACACACTTACCAATACCATCATTTGACCTTCCTACAGATTGCATTCGACTCAGAAACAACTCTTGGCGTAGGTGTAGCACTTCAGCTTTCCACGCCTCAGCCTTTAGCTTCCATTCTACCTCCTTCTGACATAAGGTTTTGGCCAAGTGTTCTGCATACTCTCTGCTGTTTTTCTCTGGGGGTGTGCTGCCAATTACAGCTAAAGCTAATGCTAATTTTGACGTTTTTAGATACCATGTTAGCACATCGCCATTCAGCTGTCGTCCTATTAAGACACAAGAAAATGTAATCAATATCACCAGAATAATACGTTAGAGCTGATCAATCACAACTTTAAATATTGTCATGAAATAGGATTGTATTACTAACCAGTTACTGCCCATTTGAAAAGGAAACAAAATGTGTTAGCCATGTTTGAAGTTGAAACTATAAACTCTGTTTTGCATTCAATTATCAGTTAAAATAAGTATGTACTATTGGAAACTAATTTTATAATGTGGCATTTAATCATATAACAATGCAATGTTAGTTTGAAGAATGTTTTATACTATACAGCTGTGCATTATCACCACTCCTCAGACTTCCTTATAAATTTCTATTGTAATAATTATTAGCATCAGTACTGTATGTAGAATGATTAATGAGTAGGAGTGTCAAGTAGCACTACAGCTGAGTTTCCTGAAGTCACATCAGTGACATTCCACTGGACAAAATCCCTGTTTTCAGGCTGTCTCTAACCAGATTAATATTATAAAATGTAATAAAAAGATAACTGAGAAACAGATATGGTGTAGATCTCTCTCATTTAGAATCACGCAACTCAGAAGAATTAATTTCATCTTTAACTGCCCAACTAATCAAGTTCACATAAAACCTAGGTCAAGCTCATTCACTTTTAATTTTACATTCAATAGGCTATTAAATTATTTAGAATCAAAGATCATATTTTTAAAAATGAAACTTTTCACTGTCTGCAATTTCAATGACAAAGCAGCACCTTATCCCAGTAATGCCAGTATTTTGCAATGTCAAGAGTACACAGGAGACTTGAAAAATGAAACGGGAGAGAGCAGAAACAGTAACAATTGAAGAGGGAGAGTGGGCAGAGACAGTAATAGGAATGTTTACTTCAGTTCAAAAATAAAAGAGTGCAGTGTACTTAGTTTAAAAATATTATAGACTTAAGATGGCCTAATCTACCAATGGGCTGTTCCTGCTAAGGATTCTCCATGTGGTTAGTCTCCGATATTGTCAAAGCTATTGGACAGCAGGGGAGAGGGCGAATGATGCAAGGCAGAAAACAGGTGGGGAAGAGAAAATAAAACACTCAATTACATTGGCCTGGACTATGCAACCTTAAGTGATCAGTTACAGAATAACATTTGCAAGAAGTCTAGGAGGCAAAGAGCAGGAAAAAAAATAACGTTATGATGAAGAAAACAAAAATTCCAGTTACCTTTCAATGTTATTAAACACTTTACTTAAAAAAAATTACTTTTGCATATACTTTTTACCATTAATGTTTTTCTTCTTCACAATTCATCTGTGCAATGGATATGGTTTCTGTTGCCTGATGTGTGGTTCCATTCTACCCATTCACTGAGCTGGAAATCGTCCACAACTGCTAACTCTCTACCCATCTGCCCATTCTCTCAGTGAGGAAATACCTGGGTCCACACATATAATGGCATCAGTTTCATTTCCTGCTGTGAGGCATTCAGCTTAGGGCTTTATTGAAGCATTTCCCAATCTTTTCAGATATTTAGTACTGGGCTTGTATCACCTCTCTAGCACCTGCCCAGGGGTCTCATTGCAGCATTGGAAGTTTCGACCTATACAGATTGGGAGCCAACCATTATAAAAGACAAAGGTTTCCTCCCACGGGCACAAGAGTTGATTTCCAACTCCTGAAATATATGGTGGGGTTTAAAAGATACATGGGGTTAGGTGGGGAGTAGTTGAAGCAGAGACATGCTAGGAGGGGGATTCGGGATCATGAAAAGGAGAACAAGAGACAGGACAATCTCAAATGTGCAGATTTCAGATGAATGACAGGAGGGTACATATTGAAGATACAGAAAACACAGGAGGAACTTACAGGCATGGTAAAGTTGATTGTCTCAGAAATGCAAAGCTCGAGGAAATCTTAAGAAACACAGGAGAGGACAGGAGGCTGAATTTCAGAGACAGAGCAAGAAGAATGCATCGTACAGACATTGGGTATATCGGAAAGGAAGAAAGCCATCTATTTTCAAATCCACGTCATTTTTAAAATTCTGAAAATTCAACAACTTAAGAGTAGTTGATCATTCTTACACTTTTTCTAAGAAATATAGGAAAAGTAATATGCCATGATAAATGCCTGTAATCTTGAGATCAGCAAATCTGCCCCTCTCCCTCTCAATGTACGTGTGAGAGACGCACCAACTACAATCTGGATCAACCATTCAGCTGTCATTTTTCAGATGCATGTATTATTATAAAACACCATCAGGAAACTAAATGAGATCCTACTGGATGTGCAATATAGCTAAATTTTGCGCCTATATTTTCTCTTATACTTTACAATGTTTTGGTGCTGCTCTTGGACAAGAACCCAGTATAAAAAAGGTGGCTATTTGTGTGCTGAATTAATGCCTTTAATGTACAAACAAATAAGAAAGGAGACTGTGGTGAGCATTTTCACCATCTATACTATTATGTTTGAACAAGTTGCAGATATCTATATTGTAATATAACATTATTAAACATAGCTATCTATAACATTAGGTACAAATTATACTTTTAATAAGAAAACAGGTCAAGTAATAACAGCATATCATAAAATGCTTTGAGAAATAAATAGTCCAACTTGAAAATGTGTAATAGGGAAAACACGATGTTATAAGCTTCACATCAATATCAATTATCAAAATGGGCTAGCAAAATTTTGCTAGTCAGCACGTATCAGAATGCCTACCAGAATGTTTGTTCCCTGTATAGTAAATGGCTGCAAAATTTAGTTAGGAAAATAAGTAGATGTTGTTTCATTGATTCTACAATATTGCTTTTCAAGCAGAACATTAATATTTATGGCTTACAGCTGTCAGGAGAGAAGACAGAAGAGGAAGCAGGTAGGAGCCTAATGATCACAATTGTTGTTTTGTCAGAAGTAAATTTGCTTAATATTGATATTCTAGCTAGTATGTGTTTTTCAACTGTTACTTATACATTTCAACTTTTTTTTCTAATACGAATATTTATGTAAAAATAACTTTGGAATAAAACATCATATCTTCAACTGACCTAACATTCTATAGAAATTATTCCATTTTTACTTTGTAGGGTTGTCTCAAACAGCAAAAGAGCCAAAAGCATCATTGGGAGAGGATTTTCCAAACACTTTCTGACCTTTAGGTACCAGCATTTGTGCCTGATCTGCTATCTTGGATCCGGCATGACCTCATTTTCATTATTGCTGACTTGTATGCACCACTTTTCAGGACATCGAGGAAGGTCTTGGCCAGACTATCAAAACCACAAGCCCAACTTTGAAATAACATGGCAAATGCATACCCTAAGTTTTAATTTCATGATTTTTCAGCAACTGCTTGTTCCATTGTTGACAAATGCACCCTGTACTATAACCAAGGCACATTCAGCAGCAGTTCTATATTTTAAAAAGCAGATGTGTGACTTGCACAGAAGTGTGTTCCAATCCAACCCTCCCCATATATTCTCAACAGCTAACTGGGAAAATTGGCAGAGGCGGAGAGACTGGATAACAAATCACTTCAAACAGTTAGTTCAAGAGTTGCACTACCATGCATGTAAGTGTGTGCTGCCTAGGGAGATGTTTAACAGGGAGAAAAGGTTACAGAGAACGTTTTTTAAAAACTGTCCTATTTGTTTATCGTAATTGTGAAATTGTGTGTTTTTTCAGAAGTTGATAGTTGCTTCAATTTGAATTTACTCCTTATTGCTCTAATTCTTCTGTGTGTTTCCTCCAATTACCTCTGCTTAAAACCCCTCTCATGAAGGGAGCATCTCGTACTAGGTTATAGTTCCCTGGTTAGTATCAGCCATCCAGTGCCTCACCCAGTAGGCCACTGCTTACATGTAATCCTGGCTAATGAATGTCAAGTAGACTATTAAAAGTACTATTACAACTGAAGCCAATCCTCTTCTTCACCAGAACCTGTACCTTACCGGTTTGGGGGGGGGGGGGGGGTCCACTTGTTACAAATTTAAGAACATAACAAAAATCAAGATTAAGAAAAGGCCATTCTCTAATTCCTTAACTTTCTCATCACATAATCCAACTGTTTGCCTCCACTATCCTGCCTGGCAAATTATTCCGAACATTTATCTTAAAGAAACAAGTTCTTATACCATTTAATATTATGTATGCTTCAATGAGATGGGGAGAAAGGATGTTTGACTGGGCATGGCGGTTGGAGGGCATGTGATAAAACCTCCAGGAAAACATCCAAAGATAGCAACCCTATATGTCACGATACAACACAATTGTTCGTTACTCAGTACCCAGTTATTGGGCAAGCCCTTGCAGCATCCATGTGCATCACTACAGGTGCTGCTGCCAGTGCAGGCTGTGCGCATTCGGTTACTTTTGCTGCCTGTTCTGACGCAAACATGCTATTGGGCTGTAGATGTCCTACTCACACAGGGAGGCTCACACATCTTGATTTGAAAATGCTGCGCATTGTGATTCCCACCGCTCTGAAAGATGAAGACAGCACCAAATGTGGCTGCAATCCACCCCACTCCTTCCCAACACATTGCTTAAAGCGCTGGCACTGACTCTTAATTCACAGTGAGGCCTACTGGGCGTTTATCAGCCCCCGGACTCTTCCCCCTCCAGTTCAGTTGCAGTCGGCACTCACTCTCCCAGGCCTCGACCTCTTCCCTGTCCTCAACGCAACCCGCTGCCACCTCCTCTTCCTCCATGATAGCACAGTCCGCGCGCTCCCTGCCGATCGGCCGAGCTCGCGCCTCTCCCGCCGCTTCCTTCACGCGCTTTCACACCTCGCAACGCGTCACTCACAGCGGCGTCATCCGCGCGCGCGGGCCGAGAGGGGGAGGGGAGAGCGGTGTGGTCCCTCGGGGAAGGAGTCAGGTCAGTGAACCATTACTTCAGGTTTAACACATTTAGGTCTATAAGCGAGGTCCGAGGGACTTCCTTAGCAATTTATAAGTCTGGTTTTAAACCGCACTGGAGTTACACTGTGCACAGTTTTAGTCTCCATATTACCAAAGGATATAGATACACTGGAGAAGATGCAAAACAGATTTACTAGGATTACCAGAATGGCCCCTTTCTGTGCTGTAAATTCTATGTAAGCCCAACAGGTGCAGTTTCTGTCCCTGTTTGCAGAAGAAAATTGGCACCACTCCTCAATCCTACTTGAAGCCGAGATCTGGGGATTGGAACTTTGCCACATACTGTGGGAAACGCTCCTGATTTTGTAATATCTTAAATGCCAGTATGAACTCGGGGGTAGTGGAAGAATTCAAGAAGAGTGTCAGCGTAAGCTGGGGGAGAATTGGAGAAAAATGAACTGGGGGAGGGGGTGGTGAATAATCGAAGAAGAGTACTAGTTTGAATTAAGGGGAGACAGTCGGAGAATTAGTCCGAACTGAAATATCAGAGAACAGTGTCAGGAAGAGCTGGAAGAGATTTGGAGAAGACCACCAGCTGGAAACTGAGGAATGTGGGGTGAATGAAGAAAAATGTCTTAAACTGAGACACGGAGAATTAGAGAAGAGTGCCTCCAAAAACTGGAGGGGGAAATTGGAGGAAAATTCCAGCATGAACTGGGGCAAGAGCAAAGAATCGGAGAAGAGCCCCAGAATGAGCTGTGAAAGAACATAAGAACATAAGAAATAGGAGCAGGAGCAGGCCAATCGGCCCCTCGAGCCTGCTCCACCATTCAATAAGATCATGACTGATCTGATCCTAACGTCAAATCTAAAGAACACAAGAAGTAGGAGCAGGACCCGGCCACTCAGCCCCTGGGCCCGCTCCGCCACCCACAGGGCCTTGACTGATCCGAACTCAGCTTCATGTCCAATTTCCTGCCCGCTCCCTGTAACCCCTAATTCCCTTTACTTCTAGGAAACTGTCTATTTCTGTTTTAAATTTATTTAATGATGTAGCTTCCACAGCTTCCTAGGGCAGCAGATTCCACAGACCTACTACCCTCTGAGTGAAGAAGTTTCTCCTCATCTCAGTTTTGAAAGAGCAGCCCCTTATTCTAAGATTATGCCCCCTAGTTCTAGTTTCACCCATCCTTGGGAACATCCTCACCGCATCCACCCGATCAAGCCCCTTCACAATCTCATATGTTTCAATAAGATCGCCTCTCATTCTTCTGAACTCCAATGAGTAGAGTTCCAGTTTCACGCCATTAAGATAATAACTTGCTCTCTGATATTTCCTGCCAAAGTGCATAACCTCACATTTTCCAATATTGTATTGCATCTGCAAAATCTCCGCCCACTCACCCAGCCTGTCTATATCCCCCTGTAGGTTTTTTATGTCCTCCTCACTCTCCACTTTCCCTCCCATCTTTGTATCATCTGCAAACCTTGATATGTTACACTGGGTCCCCTCCTCCAAATCGTTAATATAGATTGTAAAGAGTTGGGGACCCAGCACCGACCCCTGCGGAACACCACTGGCTACTGGTTGCCAGTCCGAGAATGAACCATTTATCCCAACTCTCTGCTTCCTGTTAGATAACCAATCCTCCACCCATGACAGAATATTACCCCCAATCCAGTGATTCTTTATATTGAGCAATAATCTTTTATGTGGCACCTTGTCGAATGCCTTCTGGAAGTCTAAATACACTACGTCCACTGGTTCCCCTTTATCCACCCTGTACGTTATGTCCTCAAAGAACTCAAGCAAATTTGTCAGACATGACTTCCCCTTCGTAAAGCCATGCTGACTTTGTCCTATTAAATTATGTTTATCCAAATGTTCTGCGACTGTCTCCTTAATAATAGACTCCAAAATTTTACCCACCACAGATGTTAGGATAACTGGTCTATAATTTCCAGCCTTCTGCCTACTACCCTTTTTAAATAAGGGTGTTACATTAGCAGTTTTCCAATCTGCCGGGACCTTTGCCGAGTCCAGAGAATTTTGGAAAATTATTACCAAAGCATCCACAATCCCCACTGCCACTTCCCTCAAGACCCTAGGATGTAAGCCATCAGGTCCAGGGGATTTATCCGCCTTGAGTCCTATTAATTTACTAAGTACCAATTCCTTAGTGATTTTAATCCTATTTAGCTCCTCCCCCCCTAGAGCCCCCTGTTTGTCCAGCGTTGGGATATTCTTAGTGTCCTCTACCGTAAAGACTGAAACAAATATTTGTTCAGCATTTTTGCCATCTCCATGTTTCCCACCATTAACTTCCTGGTCTCATCCTCTCAGGGACCTACGTTTGCCTTAGCCACCCTTTTTCTTTTTATATAACTGTAGAAACTCTTGCTATCTGTTTTTATATTTTTTGCTAATTTATTTTCATAATCTATCTTCCCTTTCTTAATCAATCCTTTCGTTACTTTTTGCTGTCTTTTGAAGACTTCCCAATCTTCTATCCTCCCACCAAGTCTGGCTACCTTTATATGTCCTTGTTTTTAGTCGGATGCTATCCTTAATTTCTTTACTTAGCCACGGATGGCTGTCACTTCTTTTACACCCTTTTTTCCTCAGTGGAATATATATTTTTTGAAAGTTGTAAAATAACTCCTTGAATGAACACCAGTGCTCATGTACCGTCTTACCCTTTAATCTATTTTCCCAGTCCACTTTAATCAATTCCGCTCTCATACCATCATAGTCTCCTTTATTCAAGCTCAGTACGCTTGTTTGAAAACCAACCTTCTCACCCTCTAATTGGATATGGAATGTAACCATGTTATGGTCACTCATTGCAAGGGGATCCTTAACTAGGACATTGTTAATTAATCCTGGCTCATTACACAGGACCAGGTCCAAGGTTGCTTGCTCCCTTGTAGGATCAGTTCCATACTGCTCAAGAAATCCATCCCTAATACACTCAATAAACTCTTCCTCAAGGCTGCCCTGCCCAATTTGATTTGTCCAGTTAATATGATAGTTAAAATCCCCCATAATTATAGCTGTACCCTTATTACATGCCTCGACTATTTCCTGATTAATACTTCTTCCAGCAGAGTTGCAACTATTAGGAGGCCTATATACTACGCCCACTAGTGTTTTTTTCCCCTTATTATTCCTTATCTCTACCCAAACTGTTTCATTATCATGATCCTTTGTCCCAATATCATTTCTCTGTATTACAGTGATTCCTTCCTTTATTAACATAGCCACCCCACCTCCTCTTCCTGCCTGTCCTTCCTGATTGTTAAATACCCTGGCATATTTAATTCCCAGTCGTTGTCACCCTACAGCCATGTTTCTGCAATGGCCACAAGATCATACCCATACGTAGTTATTTGTGCCATTAACTCGTCCATTTTGTTACGAATGCTACGTGCATTCAGATAAAGAACTTTCAAATATGTTTTGTGACACTTAGTTCCTGCTTTTTCCTTTTTTAACACTTTACCTTTTACTCCATACCTTCTGTCCCTTCCTGACACGCTTTCCTCTGTCTCCCTGCTCAGGTTCCCAACCCCCTGCCACAGGTTTAATGCTGGGTTAATCGCCTTACGCCTTCTAGTTTTTATTTTATCTGTCGTGCCTAAAGTACACTTTCTTTCCGCTGCTCTACGCTTTTCCCTCTCACTTGTTCTTGAACAACTGTTTGTACTATTTGTATTGTAAATTTCCCCTGGGTCTTCCCCTCTCTTGCTGCTCTCAATTTTATTCCCTTCTGACTCCCCGCTCAGGTTCCCATCCCCCTGCCACTCTAGTTTGAACCTTCCCCAACAGCACTAGCAAACACCCCCGCGAGGACATTGGTCCCGGTCCTGCTCGGGTGTAACCCGTCACGCTTGTACAGGTCCCACCTTTCCCAGAACCGCTCCCAATATCCCAGGAATCTAAATCCCTCCCTCCTACACCATCCCTGCAGCCACGCATTCATCCTGTCTATTTTCCTGTTCCTATACTCACTAGCACGTGGCACTGGTAGTAATCCTGAGATCACTACCTTTGAAGTCCTGCTTTTTAATTTATCTCCTAACTCCTTAAATTAAATAAGTCATCCCCCGCAACAGTATCCAAAGTGGTATATCTGTTTGAGAGGGGGATGGCCACAGGGGACCCCTGCACTACCTGCCTGCACCTCTTACTCTGCCTGGTGGTCACCCATTCACTTCCTGCCTGTACATCCTTTACCTGCGGTGTGACCAACTCGCTAAACGAGCTATCCACGTGGTTCTCAGCATCGCGAATGCACCAGTATGTATCCATCCGCAGCTCCAGTGCCGCAATGCGGTCTGTCAGTAGCTGCAGCTGGATACACTTCCCGCACACATGGTCGTCAGGGACACAGAAAGTGTCCCTGATTTCCCACATAGAGCAAGAGGAGCATGCCACGGGGCCGAGCTGTCCTGCCATGACTTACCCTTTAATTGATTTAAATTAAATGAAAATTAAATGGATCCCACCAATCACACTGGAATTAAGTGATATACTCAAGGGCCCCTGCTTAACAGTCGTCCCCGCTACACAGAGACTGTAGTAACCACAAAATATAAGTTTAGAAAAATTGAGAAAGAAAATACTCACCAACCAATCACTTACCTGCTTTTTGGTGACGTCACACTACGAATACTTTTTGCTTCCCTCTCCCGGAACCTGGATTTGTAAACCGCCTCGGGGCTCACCTTTAATACCCCTGCTCCCCGCCTCGGGGCTCACCTTTAGTACCCCCGCTCCCCGCCTCGGGGCTCACCTTTAATACCCCCGCTCCCCGCCTCGGGGCTCACCTTTAGTACCCCCGCTCCCCGCCTCGGGGCTCACCTTTAATACCCCCGCTCCCCGCCTCGGGGCTCACCTTTAGTACCCCAGCTCCCCGCCTCGGGGCTCACCTTTAATACCCCTGCTCCCCGCCTCGGGGCTCACCTTTAGTACCTCCGCTCCCCGCCTCGGGGCTCACCTTTAATACCCCTGCTCCCCGCCTCGGGACTCACCTTTAGTACCCCCGCTCCCCGCCTCAGGGCTCACCTTTAATACCCCCGCTCCCCGCTTCGGGGCTCACCTTTAGTACCCCCGCTCCCCGCCTCGGGGCTCACCTTTAATACCCCCGCTCCCCGCCTCGGGGCTCACCTTTAATACCCCCGCTCCCCGCCTCGGGGCTCACGTTGAGTACCCCCGCTCCCTGCCTCGGGGCTCACCTTTAGTACCCCCGCTCCCCGCCTCGGGGCTCACGTTGAGTACCCCCGCTCCCCGCCTCGGGGCTCACCTTTAGTACCCCCGCTCCCCGCCTCGGGGCTCACGTTGAGTACCCCCGCTCCCCGCCTCGGGGCTCACCTTTAGTACCCCCGCTCCCTGCCTCGGGGCTCACCTTTAATACCCCCGCTCCCCGCCTCGGGGCTCACCTTTAATACCCCCGCTCCCCGCTTCGGGGCTCACCTTTAGTACCCCCGCTCCCCGCCTCGGGGCTCACCTTTAATACCCCCGCTCCCCGCCTCGGGGCTCACCTTTAATACCCCCGCTCCCCGCCTCGGGGCTCACCTTTAGTACCCCCGCTCCCCGCCTCGGGGCTCACCTTTAGTACCCCCGCTCCCCGCCTCGGGGCTCACCTTTAGTACCCCCGCTCCCCGCCTCAGGGCTCACGTTTAGTACCCCCGCTCCCCACCTCTGTTTCCTTGCAGGTCTGCCGCCTCGCCGCTCTAGGCCTCGCTGCCGCCTCGGGGCTCACCTTTAGTACCCCCGCTCGCCGCCTCTGTTTCCTCGCAGGTCCGCCGCCTTGGCCGCCTCGCCGCTCTAGGCCTCGCTGCCGCCTCGGGGCTCACCTTTAGTACCCCCGCTCGCCGCCTCTGTTTCCTCGCAGGTCCGCCGCCTTGGCCACCTCGCCGCTCTAGGAAGTGAGAGAAATCGAAGAAGAGTGCTCTCAACTTTGGAAGGGGGGTGGGGGGGAGATGAAGAGAATCAAAGGAGTGCCTTTATAACCTGGATAAGGGAGGGGAAAGAATCAGCGAAGAGTGCTTCCATGAACTAAGACTAAAGCTTTAATGGTATGCTTAGCTACAGCATCACAGTTAAAGTCGGCATGTACAGTAGGATGAATACAAATACAGGTGAGGAAGGATGCGAGAGGAGGATCTGAAAGTGACTCGGGTTGGAGTGTGAAGGATTCTGCATGGGTTGGGCAGGAAGGGCCGCTTGCAACCCATTACTGGAAAAACATATTTCCACCTTCGTTATGGTCGTTCATACTCAAGCTAGTATAAAATGGGCATTTAGGTGTGGCTTTGGCTTAATGGTAAAGCACTCTCTTTTGAGTCAGAAGATTATAGGCTCAAACCCTCCTTCAGAGACTTGAGCACATAATCAAGGCTAACACTTCAGTACAGTACAGATGGAGTGCTGCATTGTCTGAGGTGCCATCTTTTGAATGAGACGTTAAACTGTGGCCCTGCCTGCCCTCAAGTGGTGATAAAAGATCCCATGGTATTATTTGAAGAAGAGCAAGGGAGGTCTTCTGGTGTCCTGGCTAAAATTTATCCTTGAATCAATAACACTAAAACTGTTTAACTTGTCATTTACCTCATAGCTGCTTGTGGGACCTTGCTGTGTGAAAATTGGCTGCCACATTTCCCTACATTACTACAATGGCTACACCTCAAAAGTACTTAATTTGCTGTAAAGTGCTTTGCGACATCCTGAGGTCGTGAAACGTGTTATGTAAATCCAAATTTGCTTGTCCGCTCAAGGTTTGCTAGATGTGATAGAAAAAGCAACCGTAATGCAAATGAGTGCTCGCCTCCTTTTGAGATGCCAGGATGTCTATGTTTTAAGGCAGTCCACCATGCTAGAAAAGCAAGTCTCTGGGTGGCTCCTGGGAGGGCAAGAGTATCCTCCATAGCCAAGGCTGATGATACATGTGCACTTTGCCAGGACACCAGCTGAACACTGCTGTATTCATCAACAAAAGTTATCATTGAGCACAGAGTTGGCATGTTGAAGGCGAGCTTCAGGGGGCAATATTGTTCCAGGGGCATGTTGCAATATAACCTGTCAAGGGTCTTAAGGAACATAGTAGTGTGCATGCTGCATAAATTTGCCTTACAAAGAGGCCCAAGATGATGAAGGCCCCTCATGGACAGCAAGAAACAGCATGTATGGGGTTGGTTCCCAAGACTCCACAAAGCTTTCTTGTCAGCAGAAAACTATCAGCTTAGAACAGACAGTTGTCTGGAAAAGGACTATTCAAGGTGTAAGCTAGTTTTAGCCCTGCAGTGGTGGTCTTAAGTATTAATTGGTTTAACACTCCAGAGACCGCTATCCGAAACATCTTTTGCTGTTGTCAGAGATGTGCCATTTGTTCTTTAGAATTACCATTTGGACACTTTGCTACTTAAATGTCATTATATTCAACTCACTCAGCATGAGACATAGGCAGCCAAACTTCAAGAAGCCCTCTGGTCACAGTACAAAGGATACGCCACCACCTGGGTAGTGACTTTGATTGACACATAAGACCAATGGAAAAAGAGCAGGGTCTTGATTAGCTAAGTTTTCTGTGATTGACATGTCAGAGGGCAAAGACTTCATCTCACAAATTTATACTAGCAGCCGACAGTAAGCTTTTGCTTCTGCTTTCTCTGGCACACCGAGAGGCGAGAAAGAGAAACCGAGGGTTACTATGAAAAGAAAGCACGAACTTGCATTTATATAATGAACCAAAGTGCTTTTCAGCCAATGAAGTATTTTTGAAGTGTAGTCACTGTTGTAATGTACGGAAACACAGCAGACAGTTTGTGTACAGCAAGGTCCCGCAAACAGCAATGAGATGATGACTAGATAATCTGTTTTAATGATGTTGGGATTAATATTGGCCAAGAATCGTCCCCTGGAATCTTTTATGTCCACCTGAGAGGGCAGACGGGGCCTCAATTTAATATCTCATCTGAAAGCACTTCAGCAAGTACTCCCTCAGTACTATACTAAAGTGCCAGCCCAGATTATGTGCTCAAATCTCTAGAGTGGGATTTGAACCCACGAATGTCTGACTCAGAGGCGGGAGTGCTACCACTGAGCCAAGGCTGACACTTAAAAAGCGGACTTCACGTCGCTTTCAGCAGAAGGAGTGGCATGAGTGTTTCATGATATTAATGAGGGATACAGAACAGAACCAAAGGTGATATGGGAAAAATCTTTTTTACGCAGTAAGTGGTTATGATCTGGAATGCACTGCCTGAAAGGGTGGTGGAGGCAGATTCAATCATGGCTTTCAAAAGGGAATTGGATAAGTACGTGAAGGAAAAAAATCTGCAGGGCTTCGGGGAAAGGGCAGGGAAGTGGGACTAGCTGGATTGTTCTTGCAGAGAGCCAGCACGGGCTCGATGGGCCAAATGGCCTCCTGTGCTGTAACCATTCTATGATTCTATACAGTACTATGAGAAGAAAGAGAAGCAGAATGTAATCACAAACCTGCAGTTTGCACTTGTGCTTCTATTTTCCGTTCTCTAGCACCTTCTATTGCCTCCTGCCACAGGGTATAGAGGGCTTCCTTCTCATAAGGGGTGAGGGTTTGGAGGTCCACCACCTGCCGCAGTTCTCTCTCGTATTATGGCCTGTAGTTTTCTTGAGAAAGCATGCATAAAGTGAGAATTAGCTTTGGCTACCATGACATGCGGTAAACCCCTGTGTCAGCATGTAGCCCATAGAGTCAAGCAATTAGATTCCAGGTGAAGCTTTTAGTGAATGATAGCATGTCAGGCTGAGTGAGTACTGAGCAATTCATGTATGTTAACATAATGTGAAGGGGAGTCATTGTCAGTGGCTGACATGCTTAGTATAGTGCATTCTTCAACAGTGAGGCTGGCTCTTCTTAGCTTGCCTGACCTGCTACGGTCATTAAACTTTTTCGAGGAACTGAGTTCACGTGTGTGGGGCATTGCCATTGGTGCTGACTGCCCTGGCCACCTCCATCTACTTCCCCTGAGCAAATCTCCTTGGGATCCCACATTACTTTGTTCCAAACAGTTCCTCCCTCCTCTGATTGACTCCATCCAGCTGCACTTCCACAGCTGCATTGGTGAGCCTGGGGCTTTCTGCCCTCCTGCAAGCTTCACAGGGACTACAGTTATCTCACCTTTATGTTTTTTTTCTAATCCTGCAGCCTCTTGCTTATACCATTTTCTCCTCACCACAACTTTACTTTCTGACCATTGCTGTGAAGTTTTAACCTCTCTCTTTTCATTCTAACTTTGGACAAAGGGAGGGGTATACTGATGCAGAGTACAGGTGATAGTGGCATCTGAGCACCAGTCAACAGTCTGATTCCTGCATCTGTCACTGCTGGTTCCAACCGGAAAACCATCCCACATTCCAAACTCTGTCTACACACCTCACTGAATTTATTATACAGGGTTGAGCACTGTATCTAGACTTGGCAGGTTATAAATAACCCACAGACCCCTCTCAAAGGGGGCTCTAAGCTATTTATATGCGTCTTCGTGTTCAACTCTGTCGAACGCAAATTGTGATCCTTGAAATTCAAGAATAAGTTTCTCTAAACTCTCATCTAGTTTAGAGTTTGAAAGTGCCATGGCAGAAAAATTTATTGTAATGCAACAGTGTTAAAAGTGTAAGAAATACAGGTCGCAATCCTAAAATCGCTGTCAACAACAACAACTTGCAATTACTTAGCCACTTTAATGTAGTAAAACTACCCCAGGCGCTTCACAGGAGAGTTATAAAACAAAATTTGACACCGAGCCACACCAGGAGATATTAGGACAGGTGATCAAAAGCTTGGTCAAAAAGATAGGTTTTAAGGAGCGTCTTAAAGGAGGAGAGAGAGGCGGAGAGGTTTAGGGAGGGAATTCCGGAGCTTAGGGCATAGGCAGCTGAAGGCATGGCCGCCAATGGTGGAGTGATTAAAATCAGGGATGCACAAGAGGCCAGAATTGGAGGGGCGCAGAGATCTCGGAGGGTTGTAGGGCAGGGATGGGCAAGGCCAGGGAGGGATTTGAAATCAAGGATGAGAATTTTAAAATCCAGGCGTTGCAGGACTGGGAGCTAATGTAGGTCTGCGAGCACAGTGGTGATGAGTGAACGAGACTTGGTGCGAGTTAGGATACGGGCATCAAAGTTTTGGGTGAGTTCAAATTTATGGAGGGTGCAAGGTGGGAGGCTGGCCAGTAGAGCATTGGAATAGTCGAGTCTAGAGGTAGCAAAGGCATGGATGAGGGTTTCAACAGCAGATGAGCTGAGGCAGGGGCGGAGATGGGCGATGTTACGGAGGTGGAAGTAGGCGTTTTTGGTGATGGAGTGGATATGTGGTCGGAAGCTCATCTCAGGGTCATATCGGATGCCAAGATTGCGAATGGTCTGGTTCAGCCCCAGACAGTGGCCAGGAGAGGGATGGAGTCGATGCCTAGAGAATGGAGTGTGTGGCAGGAACCGAAGACAATGGTTTTGGTCTTCCCAATATTTAGTTGAAGGAAATTTCTGCTCATCCAGTACTGGATGTCGGACAAGCAGCGTGACAAATTGGAGGCAATGGAGGGGTCGAAAGCGGTGGTGGTGAGGTAGAGCTGGATGTTGTCAGCGTACGTGTGGAACCTGACGTCGTGTTTTCGGATGATGTTGCCAAGGCGAAGATGATTCTCTGGCTACGACTGGATAGATAGGAATGGAACCAGGCGAGGCAGTCCCACCCAGCTGGACGACGGAGAAGAGGCGTTGGAGGAGGATGGTGTGGTCAACTGTGTCAAAGGCTGCAGACAGGCCGAGAAGGATGAGGAGCATAGTTTACCATAGACACAATCACATAGGATGTCAAAATAAAATATGCCAACACTTTTGCCCCCTTCATCTGGTGTGCCAACTGTTAGGGAATATATGTTCTTCTACATTTATAAGTTATTCCACAAGATAATCGGGCTCAAAGGCATTTACTGGCTTTCATAGGAATTAAGCATACAATGATAACTATTACCAACAATTGCACATAGACAATGATAACCATTATTAATAATAATTACACATATTCAGGGTTATACTTACAATACAAGGTACTGGAGCGTTCACCATGTCACAGGTTTCAAGCTCGAGGCAATCGGCTGGCCAACTTTTCGAATTTTGAAGTATCTATTCTAACACCCCTCTTTTTATATCTTTCTTTTACTTTGGCTATGTGAGAATCCGCATGTTTCCACATTACCTCATCCATTTAGCTGCAATAACTTCAGTTTTAACAAAAATAACTCCCCAAGCCTGACTATCTGTAGTAGGTGTCCTTTTAGGGTTAGAGCTAACAGAGGCAGTTTTGTAGCCTCCTTATCAGCTAAAGCACTGTTTGACTGGAATCCTTTTTACTAACTGAACATTGCTATCGGAAACTCACTTAAAAGCTAATGTTAATATAAAGAATTTAACCATTTAATACAATTTCCCCCTCAAAATACTACAGGGAACATTAGCAAAATCACTCAATCCATTGCGCACACATACATCAAGCAGGTCACTGATCTGTTGTCAACCAGGGCAAATACCTTCATCACTTTCTCCATGGAAAATTGGCAGTGGAATGAGAGACCACTGCAATCATGTGGCCATCCAGCCATGAGAGGGTCTTCATGAACTTCAAGGAGTCCCATCAGTGTGCAGGTGGTCAGTGACCAGCAACACAGGATCACACAAATCAGTGCCTGCTTTCCAGTTATGATTTCTGCAATTTAGGACAATCCTCTGTGCCTGGGTTATTTGAAGAATGGTAGGATGGTTCCTATAAGACAAATCTACCTTCTTTAGCATTGACTCATGACACCCATGTGACGGCCAAGAATAAGAGCTGAGTGAAGATACAACAAGGCACATGCAACCACTAGGATAATAACTGAGCATATTATAAGCATCTTGAAGCAGATCTTCAGATGCCTGGAGAGATCAGGACAGCCCTGCCAGGGTCTCCAAAATTATCAGTGTCTGCTGCATGCTGTATTACTTTGCCATCGAGACAGGCCTAATCATAGAGCAGTTGGAGGAGGAGGCCCATGCTCAGCCAAGAGCAAAGCAAGACCGTGACCATGAGCCAGGAGATATCCCTACTGAAAAACTTTTTCATCCAGATAGAGTAATCTCCCAGGAACTCATAGATGAGATCTTGACCTAAATGCTCGATACACCCAATGCATGAACAGTCCTGTCCATATGTGCATAATGCAATGGTCAAGTAGATCTTCATCAACATTGTCCTCTGCACTTACACAACTACTATGAATGACAATCCTTTGATCTGCTCATATCTCACCCTACATTATCAAAAGAAAACTCTGTTGAAATTAAGTATAAAATTCATTACCCTGAAAGTGATCAGTACATATGTTTTACCCCAGTGCTTCTCCTTGGGTGCTTTGTGTCTTCGAGAACCAAACCTAATGCTTCTTCTAGGTGCATCCATCACTTGAGCTGCTGTGATGGCCAGCTATTCCTGCCTGCTTTCTGCCACATCTATTGTAATTTGAGCAGCGGGCTGGATGTGCTGTTGCCTTAAGAGACAGCAGCCTAGTGCATACCTATTATAGCAATTTCACTGCTGCTGGACATTCCCTCGGCATGTCCAGTTATATGCATGGAACCTGTCACACAAAGCCTAGCATAATGTCTTTCTCCATCTGATCCCCCAGCATGTTGAAGCTACACAAAAGCTTTTTGGAGATTGAACCCAAGGCCTGTATAGCATCACATCACATTTGTGAAAGAGACTCCCATGGTGTGAAGAGCCTCTGCCAAAGGGGATCCACTGCAGATTCTCCTAAAGTTGCCACAAGGTTCATGGTGGATTTAAGTTCAAAAAAGGAATTATGTGCACTGGGCATTCATGTGAAACTATGAAAGAGGTGTAAGCATTCTGCCCTGCAGTGCCAAACAGGGCAACCCTCCTTTTACCCACTTGCGGAAAGAACTGCTACATCAAGGAATGGAGGCATTCTTTGTGTTGCTGCACTATTCTATTTTCTGCCTGCTATCATCGCCTATAAAGAAACAAGTTCACTTTTAATTTGCAGCTGTAGCCTTTTTAAGACCTCCAACTGTGCTATATTTCGTCCCCTTCCACACTCCCCCCGCCCCCACACCCCACAATCTGACAGAAGGCTCAATCCAGGCCAGGAGCTTGCATTGAGTATATAATCAGGCCACCCCAAGGAAATTCAAGGTCCATCTAATTCACCTTCTACCGTCCTGATCGTCACAAGGTACAACAATAATGGAGTTGTTGACTAATCTTGACAATCTCTAGCAATTAGTTTACAATAGACAGAGACATGAGGTGAGGAAAACTCCGAGCTTTGGAAACCATAGGTCTAAAGTCACCTATTCTTCCCAAGCATACTACATTTATTATATGTCATGTCTCAAATTACTCATATATTGTATCCCAAAATAGTATCTTCTGTAAGAAATCTATTTAGTTTGCATTTGAATGAATCAACACTTTCTGCTACCACCTTCAAGTGCAGGCCATGTCCTCTGGTTCTACTGTTCTGGACAAGGTGAAACAGCTTGTCATGGTCTACATTATCTAGTCCCTTTAGAATCCTAAAAAAACGCAATCACCTCTCAACCTTCCCTTTTCCAGTGAGAACATGCCCAATTTGCACAAGCACACTCCTCATAATCCAATCACTCTGCCCCTCAATCATTCTGGTTGCACTCTTGTATATCCTCTCAATAGCACCAGTATCCTTTTTGTACCGATGTGACTGGACTATGCAATATTCTAAGTGTGGTCGCAGCAATGATTTATAAAGTGGCAGGATGACCTCACTATTTCGGCTCAATATTGACCAACATCTGATTTGCTGTCGAGCTCTGCACGTGTCTATATATGTGTAGATGTATTTGGGTAAGTGATCAATTTTATCCATATCAGTAATTTTCTTCATAAAACATTACGACTGACAAGGATCGTGCTTCACAATGTAGGAATCAAGCCCGAAGCTAACTTTTTGGCAAAGGAGAAATTGCTTTTTACTTACTCTGGTTACAAAAAAAAGCAAAGTCTTTGTTTTTATCTTCCAAAGGAACGTCATGTGTGCCAAATCTATTCCATTCAGTTTTAGTCAATTAAAAACATGATAAATTTCCTGGCCTATAATAGGTTATTCAGCTGTGTGAATTTGAATTGCACATTTATCAAAAAATACCAATCAGCAAATGCTGACTCCAGACTACAAAAATAAAAGTCTAGATTTTGTAACCAAGGAAATGGGACAGCGATCCATTATGCTGGCTATCTGCCCATTATTGTGTCTACCTCATTTCTTCTGTCAGTGGCCACAGAAACTGTCCACAGTTCAATGTAAATAAGATGAAAATTATGTCATATGCCCCACTCTCCATTGTTGGTACCTCATTTGCACTATTTCCTGTTCTTGTCATAAAAACACCATCCAGGGTTGCTTCCCACTCCAGAGAAGGTGGAAAAGCATATAAAGAGAGGCAGTTTAAGAAAATTTTTGACATGTTTTTGATACTTTTTGTGGATTTTTTCCTGTAGCCAAATACATTTGTTAGCTGTCTGTATGCCATTTGGTGTCAAGTTGCGATTTTTCCTTCCAACAGTTTACACTGAGCACAAAGACTTACCTATTGGGAATTTCCTTTTCTTGCTTTCAGTGGCACTACATGAAAAAAAGCAAATAGGTGAATTTTAAGGAAGGTCTTAAGAAGGAGGGATATTTATGGAGGAAATTCCAGAGTGTGGGGCCTATGCAACTGAAAGTACGGCTGCCGGCGTTGGAACGAAGGAAGGGGGCTTACACAAGAGGCCGGAGTCATAGGAACAGAGATTTCATGAGAGTTGTAGAGCTTCTGCAGGTTTATGAAATAGGGAGAGGCAAGGCCATGGAGGAATTTAAACACAAGGATGAGAATTTTATGTTTGAGGCTTCTGGGGGCCAGTGAGGACAGGGGTGATGGGTGAAAAGAACTGGTGCGGGATACGATATGGGCAGCAGAGTTTTGGATCAGCTAAAGTTTACGGAGGGTGAAAGATGGGAGGCCAATAGGAGATCATTGGAATAGTTGTGACAAAGGTATGGAAGAGGCTTTCAGCGACAGTTGGGCATAGGTAGGAGTGGAGGCAGGTGATGTTACGGAGGTGGAAGTAGCTGGCTTTGTGATGGAGGGAATATGGGTTTGGAAGCTCAGCTCTGGTCTGAATAGAATACCAAAGTTACAAGCAGTCTTGTTCAATTTGACACAGTGGCAGGAGAGGGAGATCAAGTCAGTGTCAGTCACAGTTTGTGATGGGTGCCGAAAACGATGGCTTTGGTTTGCCCAATGTTTGACTGGAAGAAATTACGGTTTATCCAAGACTGGATGTTTGACAAGTGGTCTGACAGCACAGAGGCAGTGGAGGAGTCGAGAGAGGTGGTGGAGAGGCAGAGCAGGGTGTCTTCACTGTACATGTGGATGTTGACCTGATGTCTGCAGATTATGACACCAAGGAGCAGCATGTAAGAACATAAGAAATAGGAGCAGGAGTAGGCCAATCGGCCCCTCGAGCCTGCTCCGCCATTCAATAAGATCATGGCTGATCTGATCCTAACCTCAAATTTAAATTCATATCCAATTTCCTGCCCACTCCCCGTAACCCCTAATTCCCTTTACTTCTAGGAAACTGTCTATTTCTGTTTTAAATTTATTTAATGATGTAGCTTCCACAGCTTCCTGGGACTACAAATTCCACAGACCTACCACCCTCTGAGTGAAGAAGTTTCTCCTCATCTCAGTTTTGAAAGAGCAGCCCCTTATTCTAAGATTATGCCCCCTAGTTCTAGTTTCACCCATCCTTGGGAACATCCTCACCGCATCCACCCGATCAAGCCCCTTCACAATCTTATATGTTTCAATAAGATCGCCTCTCATTCTTCTGAACTCTAATGAGTAGAGTCCCAATCTACTCAACCTCTCCTCATATGTCCGCCCCCTCATCCCCAGGATTAACCGAGTGAACCTTCTTTGTACTGCCTCGAGAGCAAGTATGTCTTTTCTTAAGTATGGACACCAAAACTGTATGCAGTATTCCAGGTGCGGTCTCACCAATACCTTATATAACTGCAGCAATACCTCCCTGTTTTTATATTCTATCCCCCTAAAATGTAGTTGAAGAAAAGGAGGGGACCAATGATGGATCCAGGTTATGGTGCAGCAGTGAGAAGAGAAGCTATTGGTAGAGATGCTCTGGCTATGATCAGATAGGTAAGGATAGAAACCAGTGAAGGCGGTCCCACCAAGCTGAGCAACAGAGCGGTGGTCGACCATGTCAGAGGCTAAAAAGAGGTCAAGGAGAGACAATGCACCATCGTCACTATCACAGAATGAATGCCGTTTGTGACTTCGTTAGGGCTGTTGTGGGAGGGGCAGAAACCTATTTGGAAGGATTCAGACAGGGAATTTGCAGGAGAGATGGAAGATGACAGCACGTTCAAGAACTTTGGAGAGGAAAGGTAGATTGGAGATGAGGTGGTAGTTGTCAAGGACAGAGGGTTGAGGGTGGGTTTTCTGAGGAAGGGGATGATAACAACAGTAATTAAAGGGAGAGGGACTGCTTGAGAAGAGGAAACCATTTAAGGCAGCTCGCATGGAGGCCAGGAAGGAAAGTTGGGTGATCAGCAATTTGGTGCAAATGGGGTCAAGGAAGCAGGAAATGGGTTTCATGGATGAGATGGGCTCAGAGAGGACATTGGGGAGATGGGAGAGAAACTAGAGAGGTATGGGGGTTTAGTGTTATGATATACGGAGGTTTGACCTGGTGGGCAAAGGGAAGACGGAAGCAACAAAGGCAGCAGATGATTTCTGTCTTGGTGATGAATAAATCCTTCTTGTACCCGTTGTTAGGAGGTGACAGTGGAAGGGGGAGGGGAGAGGCATTTAAGGAGGCTGTTGATAGTGGAAAAAAGAAACCAGTGGTTATCTTTTGCCTCCAGGATGATCCTCGAGTTTTCAGTAGTTTTGGGAGTTTGAAAGTGCAGTTGTAAGCGGTGGGGTGGGGGTGGGGGGGGGGGCAGTGGAGAGGTTTCCAAGGGCAGACACAGAAGGAAGTAGGCATAGAAGATAGTTGGGGGAAAATGCATGGTGAGCGATAAAGGAAGTGGTCGGAGATGACCTTGTCAGGGAGATCATAGGGAACAGCAAGGTTGAGGGGGTAGCCGTGAATATGGAACTAGCATGTTTCATAGAATACCTTATTATGTCTATCTATAGAATCCCATTCCTCATCTGATATTTATCCATCTCTGAATCAGAAGAATTGTGGATTCAAGCCCCACTCCAGAGACTTGAGCACAAACTCTAGGCGGACACTTCAGTGTAGTACTGAGGGAGTGCTGCACTGCCAGAGATTCCATCTGACAGATGACCCTCTCAGGTGGAGGTAAAAGATTCCACGGCACCATTTGAAGAAGAGTAGGGGTGTTCTTCTGGTGTCCTGGCCAATATTTAGCTCTCAACCATCAACACTAAAACTGATTATCTGGTCAGTTATCTCATTGCTGTGCACAAATAAGCTATCGCGTTTGCCTACATTACAACTGTGACTACTCTTCAAAAATACTTCATTGGGCTATAAAGCATTTTGGGACATCCTGAGGACGTGAAAGGTTCTATATAAATGCAAGTTCTTTCATTATCGGGTTTGAGAAGTAAAATATGTAAAATCGAGTCTGAATTTACTTGACTAGCAGGCAGAGTAATTCCTGATAAAGTCTTGTTCTGTGGTCTGGACAGAGGTTTCATTTAATCAGTCTCTCCTACATTTCACATTTGGAACATGTAGTAAGCTACCTTTGATTTGTCCATTGATCTTCCAGTATAATTTTTTCCTCTGACCAAATGCCTGCATAAAATTCATCAACCGTGTGTTCTTGTTCCAATTACCCAAGTTCGTCCAGGTTATCAAAAAAGTCTAGCTAATGGAGAGCATAAAGGGATGAATTTCTGTGGGGTTCTCACACTCATCCACCATAAGTATGGTGGAAGAGCTGCAGAAATCCCAGAAAATGGCGTAAACACCACTAACACCATTTCTCCGGGGCTCCCACAGCTCTTCTGCCGAAGTTACAGTGGGCGAGCGGGAGAATCCCCTCAGAAATTTAACCCCTTGATGTCTAGGGAGGAAGGAGGCTTTTCTTCATATTGAAGCAACATATTAAGCATGACAGATAAGTGAGCCTAGTTGTGGTAAAACAATTTTAACTAATTATTAGTGTTACTGTACACTTTTATGCGTGAACAGTGGCTGTCATTTGGGCTGCAATGATTGTGCTATTGTCTGACATAGCCGGTTGATTAATCATAGTGCTGTTAACAATGTTATACTACTATTGTATCATCACAAATGTAAGGAATCTTACAACACCAGGTTATAGTCCAACAGTTTTATTTGAAAATCGATTTTCAAATAAAACTGTTGGACTATAACCTGGTGTTGTAAGATTCCTTACATTTGTACACCCCAGTCCATCACTGGCATCTCCACATCATTGTATCATCACAGCATGGATAAAAAACAATGTATAAACTATTGCATACAAATGTTCAAAGTTTTTTTAGGTGAAATGGATTAGGTCTGTAATAGCATATTTTAAAGGATGAGTATGCCAGAGTTTGTTTCACACAAAATGCTTTTTGAAAAAAAATCATTTTTTTTCTTTGTGACAGAATCAAAAAAATTACATATTTTACAGTAAATTAATTCAATTTTCCCATTGAATTGTCTTTTAATATCTTCATTAAAGTTTTTACTTCAAATCCTCAACCTGTCTCAAAGCCTGGGCTTTGACTGGATATTTTTTATTTCACAACAGTTGGAGTTAGGATTCAACCACATCTGTGCATTGAGTTTACAGCATGCAATATGTGCAACAATAGGAGGATTTAAGAGTTTCTTTGCTTTTTCCTAAAGACTTTGAAAACAACTAGAGATTAAATTCACAAAGCTCATCCTTAAATGCTTTAAAGTAGGAATGTAAAAACGGGTACTACCAATGGTGGGGGAGTATCGAAGGACACAAAAGCAGCTGCGAATGGGTCAGGGAAGGAGGCGGAAGGTGACATCTAATGGTCTAAAAGGAGGCTAGGGTAGTTTAGGTCCCATTCTCCTGAGCCTCATCCCTACAGGCTGCTAGATCCTGTGCCCCTCCATAACACCAGATCATCGCAATCCTCCAATAATGCCAGACTCTTCACCCAATGCTCCAAAACCCCTTCCCCAGACTTTATGGATGCCAGCCAACCTCAGGCTTCTCCATTCCCACTTCCAGGCTTACGTCTCAGTGCTCACAAACCCCTCAACCATATTCCCAGTACTCTATAATCCCAGGACCACCTCGACTGCTCCCAGATTTTGAACTTTCCCCCCCCACAAATCTTCTAGATCTCAGGACGCCTCTCTCTCTCAGTGATCACAGATCCCAGGGACTGCTCCAGTGTTACCAGGACTCCTTCCCCAATATTCCTGCGCCCCCCCCCACCCCAGCCTTACAGTGCTCCCAGACCCTTAAACCTCCTAAAAATACTGTTTGACGCTCAGACTCCATCCCATTATTGCCAGAGTCTTGGCTTGCAGCCAAGTGCTGTCAGATTTCAAGACTGTCCTCATGTACCGACAAGTCAGTGCCCCTGGTAATACCACTTGACATAGCACCAATGTTCATATAAAACCTCTGACTCATTGTGAGCAACATCATGAGAGATCTGCCAGTAATTGTAAAAATAAAAGTGGTGGTAAAAATGTAGTATTAGCAATTCCACTGTAAGCATACCATTCCTTTGATGTGAAGCAAAATGAGGATATTAACCAGATATTTTTGTCACCTTCATTTTAAGAAAAAGTGCTTTGTTGGAATAATAGTGTTCCTGTTCAACTATAAAATATACCTTTTTTGCTTCAATTTTCTCCCTTTTTCTCCTTTCCACTTCGGAACATTTCTGCCTCATCGTCGAGTACAATTTTATGGGTGCAGGCACCATGTCCAAGTAGCCATTCTTCATGTGTGAGACTGGGCAGTGAGCAGGACAGGCTATTTGATTGAACAAGCAAATGCAATCCTATTCTCTGGCATACAGAAGATGTGCACTTTCCAGAAAGGGTCACTTGTTAATGGTCAGGACCTAAAATCCTGGCTGACAGTCTGCCCCTCTCTAACCTTGGGATAATGAAGATAATTGTAGTGCCCCACCAATGCCCTTAGTGAGATCAGCTAATTCAGCAAATGTAGGAATCAAATCTAAGAGCTTCCTGGTTTGGTGGATCAGAACCACACCAAAATTTGCAGCTCAGCCATGTAAGAATAGAAGAATTTTTTTTTATTATTCGTTCATGGGATGTGGGTGTCGCTGACAAGGCCAGCATTTATTGAATCAATCTCGTGAACCTTCGTTGCACCGCCTCTAAAGCAAGTATTTCCTTCCTTGGTTAAGGAGCCCAAATCTGCACACAGTAATCCAAGTGCAGTCCCACCAAAGCCCTGTACAATTGCAGCAAGATTTACTTACTCTTTTTTTATTCGTTCATGGGATGTGGGCGTGGCTGGCAAGCCCAGCATTTATTGCCCATCGCTAATTGCCCCTGAGAAGGTGGTGGTGAGCCGCTTTCTTGAACCACTGCAGTCCCTGTGGTGAAGGTTCTCCCACAGTGCTGTTAAGTAGGGAATACCAGGATTTTGACCCAGCGACCATGAAAGAACGGCGATATATTTCCAAGTCATAGGAACATAGGAACAGGAGTAGGCCATTCAGCCCCTCATGCCTGCTCCACCATTTGATAAGATCATGGCTGATCTGTGATCTAACTCCATATACCTGCCTTTGGTCATATCCCTTAATACTTTTGGTTGCCAAAAAGCAATTTATCTCAGATTTAAATTTAGCAATTGAGCTAGTATCAATTGCCGTTTGCGAAAGAGAATTCCAAACTTCTACCACCCTTTGTGTGTAGAAATGGTGTCTAATCTCACTCCTGAAAGGTCTGGCTCTAATATTTAGACTGTGCCCCCTACTCCTAGAATCCCCAACCAGCGGAAATAGTTTCTCTCTATCCACCCTATCTGTTCCCCTTAATATCTTATAAACTTTGATCAGATCACCTCTTAACCTTCTAAACTCGAGAGAATTCAACCCTAATTTGTGTATTCGCTCCTCGTAACATAACCCTTGAAGTCCGGGTATCATTCTAGTAAACCTACGCTGCACTCCCTCCAAGGCCAATATGTCCTTCCGAAGGTGCGGTGCCCAGAACTGCTCACAGTACTCCAGGTGTGGTCTAACCAGGGTTTTGCATAGCTGCAGCATAACTTCTGCCCCCATGTACTCTAGTCCTTTAGATATAAATGCCAACATTCCATTAGCCTTATTGATTATTTTCTGCACCTGTTCATGACACTTCAATGTACCTGAACCCCTAAGTCCCTTTGGACATCCACTGTTCTTAACTTAACTTTTTACCATTTAGAAAGTACCCTGTTCTATCCTTTTTTGATCCAAAGTGGATGACCTCACATTTGCCACAGTTTTGCCCATTCACTTAATCTATCAATATCACTTTGTAATTTTGTGTTTTCATCTACACTGCTTACTATGCCACCAATCTTTGTGTCATCAGCAAACTTAGATATGAGACTTTCTATGCCTTCATCTAAGTCGTTAATAAATATAGTGAATAATTGAGGCCCCAAGACAGATCCCTGCGGGACTCCACTAGTCACATCCTGCCAATGTGAGTACCTACCCATTATCCCTACTCTCTGTCGCCTTTCGCTCAGCCAACTTCCTAACCAAGTCCATACTTTTCCCTCGATTCCATGGGCTTCTATCTTAGCGAACAGTCTCTTATGTGGGACTTTATCAAATGCCTTCTGGAAGTCCATATAAATAACATCCATTGACATTCCCCTGTCCACTACTTTAGTCACCTCTTCAAAAAATTCAATCAGGTTTGTCAGGCACGACCCACCTTTCACAAATCCATGCTGGCTCTCTCTGATTAACTGAAAATTCTCGAGGTGTTCAGTCACCCTATCCTTAATTATAGACTCCAGCATTTTCCCCACAACAGATGTCAGGCTAACTGGTCTATAATTCCCTGGTTTCCCTCTCTCTCCTTTCTTAAAAAGCGGAGTGACATGTGCAATTTTCCAATCTGGAGGGACAGTTCCTGAATCTAGAGAATTTTGAAAGATTATAGTTAGGGCATCTGCAATGTGCTCACCTACTTCCTTTAAAACCCTGGGATGGAAACCATCTGGTCCTGGGGATTTGTCACTCTTTAGTGCTATTATTTTCTTCATTACTGTTGTTTTACTTATGTAATTTTATCGAGTCCCTGTCCCCGATTCAATATTAGTTTTCTTGGGATTTCCGGCATGCTTTCTTTTTTTCTACTGTAAATACTAACGCAAAGTAATCGTTCAACATGTCCGCCATTTCCCCATTGTCAAAGACAATATCCCCACTTTCAGTTTTTAAGGGGCCAACACTGCTCCTGACCACCCTCTTTTTCCTAATATAACTATAAAAGTTCTTCGTATTGGTTTTGATATCCCTTGCAAGTTTCGTTTCATACTCTCTTTTTGTAGCTCGTACTATCTGTTTTGTGACCCTTTGATGATCTTTGTATCTTTCCCATTTGCCAGGATCTGTGCCATTTTTTGCCTTTTTGTATGCCCTTTCCTTACGGCTTATGCTGTCCCTTACCTCTTTAGTTGTCCATGGCTGTTTTTTTTGGCAAGTAGAGTTCTTGCCCCTCAGGAGTATAAACCGATTCTGAATCACATTAAATGTTTCTTTAAACATTTCCCACTAATTATCAGTCATTTTACCCATTAACAGATTTGCCCAGTTTACTGTGGACAGTCTCTGTCTCATCCCATTGAAGTTGACCTTGCCCAAGTCTAGAATCTTAGCAGCTGATTCACTTTTTTCCCTTTCAAACACTACATTGAACTCAATCATGTTATGATCGCTATTGGATCGATGTTCATGCACAGTTAAGCTGGATGGTGTGTGACTTGGAGGGGAACGTGCAGGTGGTGTTGTTCCCATGTGCCTGCTGCCCTGTCCTTCTAGGTGGTTGAGGTCGCGGGTTTGGGAGGTGCTGTCGAAGAAGCCTTGGCGAGTTGCTGCAGTGCATCTTGTAGTTGGAACCCACTGCCGCCACGGTGTGCCGGTGGTGAAGGGAGTGAATGTTTTGGATGGTGATGGGGTACCAATCTAGCGGGCTGCTTTGTCCTGGATGATGTCGAGCTTCTTGAGTGTTGTTGGAGCTGCACTCATCCAGGCAAGCGGAGAGTATTCCATCACACTCCTGACTCGTGCCTTGTAGATGGTGGAAAGGCTTTGGGGAGTCAGGAGGTGAGTTACTCGCCGTAGAATACCCAGCCTCTGACCTGCTCTTGTAGCCACAGTATATGGCTGGTCCAGTTAAGTTTCTGGTCAATGGTGATCCCCGGAATGTTGATGGTGGGGGATTCGGCGATGGTAACGCCGTTGAATGTCAAGGGGAGGTGGTTGGACTCTCTCTTGTTGTAGATGCTCATTGCCTGGCACTTGTCTGGCACGAATGTTACTTGTCACTTATCAGCCCAAGCCTGGAAGTTGTCCAGGTCTTGCTCCATGTGGGCACGAACTGCTTAATTTTTTTTTATTCATTCATGGGATGTGGGCGTCGCTGGCAAGGCCAGCATTTATTGCCCATCCCTTACTGCCCTCGAGAAGGTGGTGATGAGCCACCGCGATGAATAACTGAGTGGCTTGCGAGGCCATTTCAGAGGACGATTAAGAATCAACTAGATTGCTGTGGGTCTGGAGTCACATGTCGGCCAGACCGGGTAAGGACAACAGGTTTCCTTCCGTAAAGGACATTAGTGAACCAGATGGGTTTTTAACGACAATGCGGTAGTTTCATGGCCACCATTACTAATACTAGTTTTTTTTTATTCCAGATTTTATTTAATTAATTGAATTTAAATTCCCCAGCTGCCATGGAGGGATTTGAACGCGTGATTCTGGAATATTAGTCCAGGCCTCTGGATGACTTGTCCACTAGCATAACCACTATGCTACCATACCCGGTATAATTCATTATCTATGGGGTTGCGAATGGAACTGTGCAACCATCAGCGAACATCCCCATTTCTGACCTTATGATGGAGGGAAGGTCATTGATGAAGCAGCTGAAGATGGTTAGGCCAAGGACACTGCCCTGAGGAACTCCTGCAGCAATGTCCTGGGGCTGATATGATTGGCCTCCAACAACCACTACCACCTTCCTTTGTGCTAGGTATGACTCCAGCCACTGGAGAGCTTTCCCCCTGATACCCATTGACTTCCATTTTACTAGGGCTCCTTGGTGCCACACTCGGTCAAATGCTGCCTTGATGTCAACGGCAGTCACTCTCACCTCACCTCTGGAATTCAGCTCTTTTGTCCATGTTTGGACCAAGGCTGTAATGAGGTCTGGAGCCGAGTGGCCCAGGCAGAACCCAAACTGAGCATCGGTGAGCAGGTTATTGGTGAGTATGTGCCGCTTGATAGCACTGTCCACAACACCTTCCATCACTTTGCTGATGATAGAGTGTGAACTGATGGGGCGGTAACTGGCCGGATTGGATTTGTCCTGCTTTTTATGGTCAGGACATACTTGGGCAATTTTCCACATTGTTGGGTAGGTACCAGTGTTGTAGCTGGAACAGTTTGGCTGGAGGTGTGGCTAGTTCTGGAGCACAAGTCTTCAGCACTACAGCTGGGATGTTGTTGGGGCCATAGTCTTTGTTGCATCCAGTGCACTGAGCCGTTTCTTGATATCACATGGAGTGAATCGAATTGGCCGAAGACTGGCTTCTGTGATGGTGGGGATATCGGGAGGAGGCCGAGATGGATCATCCACTCGGCACTTCTGGCTGAAGATGGTTGCAAATACTTCAGCCTTGTCTTTTGCGCTCATGTGCTGGGCTCTGCCATCATTGAGGATGGGCATGTTTAGAGAGCCTCCTCCTCCTGCTCCTTTTTAATTATCCACCACCATTCACGACTGGATGTGGCAGAACTGCAGAGCTTTGATCTGATCCGGTGGTTGTGGAATCGCTTAGCTCTGTCTGTAGCATGTTGCTTCCGCTGTTTAGCATGCATGTAGTCCTGAGTTGTAGCTTCACCAGGTTGGCACCTCATTTTTAGGTACACCTGGTGCTGCTCCTGGCATGCTCTTCTACACTCCTCATTGAACCAGGGTTGATCCCCTGGCTTGTTGGTAATGGTAGAGTGAGGAATATGCCGGGCCATGAGGTTACAGATTGTGCTGGAATACAATTCTGCTGCTGCTGATGTCCCACAGTGCCTCACGGATGCCCAGTTTTGAGCTGCTCGATCTGTTCTGAATCTACCTCATTTAGCACGGTGGTAGTGCCACACAACACGTGTACTCCAACCCCCTTGCTAATTCCTTGGTGTATTTGCATGTTAACTTTCTCTGTTTCGTGGACAAGGACACCCAGATCTCTCTGGACAACAACATTTCATAGTTTCTCACCATTTCAAAAATATTCTGTTTTTCTATTCTTCCTATCAAAGTGAATAACCTCACATTTCCCCACATTATACTGCCATCTTCTTGCCCACTCATTTAACCTGTCGACATCCCTTTGCAGACTTTTTGTGTCCTCCTCACAGCTTACTTTCCCACCTAGCTTTGTATCGTCAGCAAACTTGGATACATTACACTCGGTCCCTTCATCTAAGTCATTAATATGGATTGTAAATAGCTGAGGCCCAAGCGCTGATCCTTGCAGCACCTCACTAGTTACAGCCTGCCAACCTGAAAATGACCCGTTTATTCCTACTCTCTGTTTTCTGTCCGTTAACCAATCCTCTATCCATGCTAATATATTACCCCCAACCCCATGAGCCCTTACCTTGTGTAACAACCTTTTGTGTGGCACCTTATCGAATGCCTTTTTGAAAATTCAAAAATACTATCTCCACTGGCTCCCCTTTATCTACCCTGCTAGTTACATCCTCAAAAAACTCTAATAGATTTGTCAAACACGATTTCCCTTTCATAAAACCATGTTGACTCTGCCTAATCATGTTATGATTTTCTAAGTGCCCTGTTACTTCGAGCTTATTAATGGATTCCAGCATTTTCCCGATGGCTGATGTCAGGCTATCTGCCCTGTAGTTCCCTGTTTTCTCTCTCCCTCTTTTCTTGAATAGTGGTATTACATTTGCTACCTTCCAATCCACTGGAACTGTTCTAGAATTTAGGCAATTTTGGAAAATCATAACCAATGCATCCACTATCTGCAGCCACCGTTTTTAGAACCCTAGGACATAGGCCATCAGGTCCTGGGGATTTGTCGGCTTTTAGTCCCTTTACTTTCTCCAGTACTTTATCTTTACTAATATTAATTACTTTAAGTTCCTCACTCTCATTAGACCCTTGGTTCCCCTCTATTTCTGGTATGCTTTTTATGTCTTCTACTGTGAAGACAGATACAAAATATTTGTTTAACATCGCTGCCATTTCCTTATTCCCCATTATAATTTCACCTGAGTCAGCCTCTAAGGGACCCACGTTTACTTTCGCTACTCTCTTCCTTTTTACATACTTGTAGAAGCTCTTAAAATCTGTTTTTATACTTTTTGCTAATTTACTCTCATGTTCTATTTTCTCCCTCTATCAATTTTTTGGTCATCCTTTGCTGGTTTCTAAAATTCTCCCAATCCTCAGACTTACGACTCTTCTTGGCAACATTATAAACCTCTTTTAATCTATTACTATCCTCAACTTCTTTAGTTAGCCATGAGTGGATCACTTTTCCCATGGAGTTTTTATTATGCATGTACATTCCTGTCAAGTGGAAATATAATTTCAATAATATCATGGCTGCTTACCTCTAAATTAGAAATTGTCAATTTACGGAAAGATAATGACAAGTAAAAGATTAAATTTGAAACAGATTAACAAAAAGTAAAAGTAAAGAAATTCCCATAGATTTGTTGAATTGTCTACTAATTGCCTTCTAAGTAAATATGCTAGAAGTTATGCTGGTACTAATTCGCTATTTGCTCATTTAGAACAGAACCCCTACTTTAAACCAGGGCACAATTTTTTGAAGTGGTTTCTGGTTTCCAATTCTCCACAGTAAACATTTTAATTCATTAATCTCTTTTTTTGCTCTTCCAAAGCTATGCTAAGTGACTACACAAGTCGCTCCCTTTGTGTATCCAGCAGTTCCAGCATGCCTGCAGACACATCTGCTAAGCTGCAGTCAAATGTTCTCAGTTTATGTAGTATATATTAGCCCAGAAATTGCTGGAAAAATAATGGTGAGTTCACGGCCACCGCCATTATTAGTGCGTTAAAAAAAACAGCAATTTGTAGCGAGGAAGAGATACGCCATGAGTTGTGAATGAACTGTGCTGACTTTAGCATTTTGACAAAGATTGGTTTTATGTTAAGTCAATGAAACACTGAGAAATTGAAATAATCATTAATGGATTTGTATTGATTCCATCTGCTCAGGTTAGCAAATAATAAATTTGCTATATATGTGAAAATTAATTGTATTTTTTAGAAGTACAGCAATTATGGAGCAAGTGAATGCAGTTTATTCTTTGAGTTAAATGCTTCTGTGTCATTCTGTCTGTGCTTTAGGCACTGTCTGTTTTCAGCTTTGTTCACTTTATCATCCTATTGCCCCTTACTTCAGCTTTAGTATTTTAAATATTTTCTTTTCTTCCTGATATTCCTTTACTTTATTGTTTTGTTTTTCCATTGAATTCTTTACTTCACTAGAAAATATACAAGAGCAAACTTGCAACGTATATAAGAGAAGTATGATTATGATCTGAAAGCATGGAATTGTGTGAACCACTAATTACTTATGACTCAGTGTTGCTACAGCATCAACCATCATTTCACTCCTCGAAGCAGATCTTTAATAAAATAAGACATAGCTTGGCAATAAGAATTATGATAGTCATTTAAGAGAACAAAGGTAATAGAAACTGCAGTGGTTATTTACATATGCTATTAGAAAAGACACATGTTCCTAGTCTCATATGTTGTAAAATACAATATGATATCATGCATATTTCAAACCAAAGTAATTTAAAAATTGCTAATGTGCCCTACTCGCATAGCAATAAGAACACGTTCTTCATAATCTAAAGCTCCATGACGGCCTGAAATGGGTGAGTTTAATTAGTTCTCCATCAGATCAGTAAATATGTATCCCCTGGAGCTAGATTGTTAAATCTGGTGGAGGAAGAGTGGTGAAGCAACAGTCAGCTATCTTGTCCCAAAGGAAATATAAGTTATAATTCCGCAATCCCAAGAAAAATGGCTGTAGGATTGTTACGTTTACGAGATTTATGGTGCAATAGGGAGCGGACGTATGGGGCATGATTTTAAAACAAAAGTGCGGGTGAGTTGGGGGCAGGGGGGGTAAAAAAAATCAGGTTTTTGAGGAGCAGACAGAAATCCCGGCTCTAACACGCCTAAGAACATGCAGGACCCAGAGCAATTAAAGCCAGCGGGACGATATTTAAAGCAGCAATTCACCTATTTAAAGTCGTTAAAAAATCCATAAATGTAATTAACTATGAAGGCAAGCGATTTCAACGCTGCCTCAACGTGTTTCCCGTGCTGTGTGAAACACACCATGGGAAACGAGTCGGGTTTCAGCCGGCAGCCATTTGGACATTTAAATCCCCATTTGACAGATGGGGATAAAAGGTGAATTATTGCAGCAGGGCACTTAGGTCTCTCAGACAAACTTTTGGCTGGGAGATCTTTGTCTTTAGACTGAAAATTCTTGGTTTCCACTCAGAATTGTTCTGTTTGCAAATATTTAACTACTTTTTGGACCCCCTCAAACAGGATGGCTGCATTCACCAGTACATCTCCGAGGACGATGAACATCGTCATCCTCACCAGGCACGGCGTGCACTTCCACCACTTGTAGCTCCACAACACAGTGGTGCGCCACAGGCACCTGCACAAGTGCAGAGAAGGAAACAGAGGGACCAACGTTGCAGGAGGCACTACCCTCGTCAGAGGGTCTACAGACCGAGGCTGAGCTTCCTGAACTTCTCTGAGGAGCAGTGCATATGGAGGCTGAGAAGAATCGCCAGGTGGTCACAGACATCTGCAGCCTCCTTCATGCCAAGATGCTCCCAGCTGGGCCTGGCGGCATCTCATTACCCTTCGCTGTTAAAGTGATCATTGCCCTCAACTTCTTTGCCTCCGGATCATTCCAGGGTGTCACCGGTGACATCGCCGGGGTCTCTCAGTCGTCTGCCCACAAGTGCATAAGGCAGGTCACCGATGGTTTGTTTCGCAGAGCCTCGCAGTATGTCAACTTCCCCATGGACGACCTCAGCCAGACGGAGAGGGCAGTGGGATTCCACTCTGTGGCTGGCTTCCCACGGGTACAGGGTGCAATTGATTGCATGCATATAGCAATCCGAGCACCTCCACACGAGCCAGGACAGTTCATCAACAGAAAGGTTTATCACTTCATCAATGCTCAGCTCGTGTGTGACCACCGCAAAAGATTTCTTCTCGTGTATGCCAGATTCCCTGGCAGCTGCCAGGATTCGTTCATTCTGAGGGAATCCAACATCCCAGCCCTCTTCCATGCACCAAACAGCCTTAAGGGCTGGCTCCTCGGGGACAAGGGATGCCCCCTGCACACGTGGCTGATAACACCTTTGAGGAACCCCATCAGCGGGCAACAGCGTCGATACAACGACAGCCACATTGCCACCAGGTCTGTCATTGAACATGCGATAGGACCGCTGAAGATGCGATTTCGGTGCCTGTATTGTCCTGGGGGAGCGCTTCAATACACACCATCGAAAGTGGGTCGCATTATAGTAGTGTGTTGTGTCCTGCACAACATGGCACAACAGAGAGGGGTACCAGTTGAGGAGGCCCCATGCCCTCATCCAGTATCCACATCTGCAATGAAGATTGAGGAGGAGCAGCAGCACCAGGAGGAGGAGGAGGAGGACGATGAACCCATCGGCAGAGCAGTGGCTCACCTGCTGCTCATGAGGCCAGGGAGTCACTCGTGTGAACAGTTCTCGGAAGTTCAGAAAGTGAGAATAGTCCAGTCCTCACACCACCTGGAAAAAGCAGCGCCAACACCAACTCCCTGCCCCCCCCCACCCCACCGCATAAAACAGTCCTGCAACTACACATGCACCCACTGTAAAGTCACCCACTCGGTGGCATCAAGTCTCGCCGTTCCCGATGAAGCACGTAAAAGGGCGCTATCACAAAAGGCTATCAAGAATGGGCAAGATGTGGCAGTAGTGGTGAGAATGATAACATTTAATGTGACTTTATCAAAAACCAAATATGAATGAAAAACATGACAGTCTGTCAAACACCCTTGTGCATACCCTTTGCGATCACTAAACCTTAGCCTTTCTCTTCCTACTACTTCTACGTGGTGCATCCCCTGTGGCTGCAGCAGAGGTAGTGGCAGGTTGCTCATGTTCATGCCCAGACTGCTTAGATGCTTTCGGCCTACACCCTCTGGGTTTTGGAGCCCATGAGGGCCCCGCCAAAGACTGCTCCACCTGCACCTGTGCAGGGGCAGACTTGGCCACCTGGAGAGGAAGCAACATTGTGGGTACTGGTTGAGAGGGGGGCAACAGGTGAGATATGGGAGTGCTTTGAGTGGCATCCCCACGCCCATGTACCCTTTCGCCATCATCCCTTTCCTGGGCCAGGCCCACATCACTCCTACCACCCTGCAGGTTGGAGGCCATGTATGATGCCTTGGAAGCCCAGTTGTAAAGTTTCTGTCTGCCTGTTTAAGGTGGCAAAATGTTGTTCATCGTGAGTCCGAACGGCTGTTGTCAGGGCCTGAATGGATTCATTTGTGAGCCGTGCTTGAAGCTCAACGGAGGCTAGCCTTCTGTCCATCGCAGACATTTCAGCAGTTACCTGCGACACTATCTCAGACAGTTCCGCAGTTACGTGCGATACTATCTCAGAAATTTCCTCATGTACCTGTGCCACCATTCCACTAATGCAGGAGTTGGACTCATCCATCCTCTGTGCTATTTTGGAGAGTGTGCATCGCACCTGTTCCAGTACCTCGCAAATGTGCTGCTGTCCCTCGATCATTCTCCTTTTTGTTCATTGGCCATTACATTATGATGAACACCATAGGGCTGTTCACGCAAGGCCATATTTGTAGATTTAAATGAAAATCCAGTCAGTCAACAACTGACATGCTGGTCTCCCTGGCTACACATCTAGCCGATTTCTTTATCCTCCTGATCCTCCTGCTCGTCCTCCTTTTCCTTTGCCAAGGCTTCAGGCTAATCCTCCTAGTACAGGTTCCAAAGGGTTTCCCCTCTCATAAATCTGATACAACCTGCACATTGACAGAATGAAAACCTTTTCTATTCATAGATGCTATGGGGTTGTTGTCAGGGGTCTTGGTGACGACAATATATATTCGTAATGAGGCCCTGCACTTTTGGAAGCCTGCCATTTAGTAGAAGTTTTACACCCTTACATGCTGTTGGCTTCTTTTACATGGGAAAATTACAACGGTGTTTCTCCTGGCAAACAAGGCTTTTGGAAGAAGTAAAGAATGAAGTTGCATTTATACAGCTCCTTTCACAAACACAGGACGTCCCAATGCACTTCACGGGAGGAATTTTAACTCCCAAGGACGGATGGCTTGGGGCGGATGGGAAGGTAAAAATTTCAACATTCTCAAACCCGACCCCAACCGCCTCCAATGTGTCCACTTGCAGTTTTAACGGAGGTGCGTTTGGGTACGTGCGAGTAACCTGCTCCACGGAGGCCGGTCGATCATTAACACATGCTAATGAGGCGCATTTGAAGAGATTTCAATAGGGATTTAAAATTAACGCCTCCAGCACGGGTTTCTCGGGGCTCGGGAAACTCGTCAGTGAAATGGAGGTGAGATTGAGCGGCACATCATGGGGATAGTTAAACTTCTGATTCTCCAAAATGGAGTTCCCTTTGGCAAATGTTTTGCTGAGAGTTCTTGTGGTGACAGACGTGTTGCAGAAGTTTGGATTCTTTCAACCGGACAACATCAGGATGGGGGGGGAGGGGTGGGGGCGCCAAGGCTGCTTTCGATTGGACTTCAGATGAGGAAGTCAATCACCATCCACAGCAGCAAGGTCGTACTCTGGTAGGAGCTACAAGTGGACAACAGAGAGGAGAATAGAAGATAGGAGAACAGCAGAGAGGAGAGCAACACAGGGGCTGAGGTCGCAGGAGGTGCAAATCATCAAATTTTATGTGCCGTAATAAAAAAATGAAAACTTTACAACATAACATTTTGTCAAACACCCATGTGCATACCCTTGGTGAATTACAATTGCTTTCTCTTACACATCCTACTTCTACGAGGTGTACAGACAGAGGGCCAGCTTCCTTAGAAGAGCAGTGCTTCCGCAGGCTCAGATTGACAAGCCAGGTGGTCGCAGACAACTGTAGCCTCCTGGTAGAAGAGCTGCTCCCTGCTGAACCTGGTAGCCACGCATTGCCAGTCACTGTCAAAGTCACCACTGCCCTCAAATTCTTCGCTTCTGGATGCTACTGGGGCACCACTGGAGACATCGTGAGGATCTCAGTCAGCTGCACATAGATGTATAAGGCAGGAAACGCATGGGTTGTTTTCCGGGGTGTCGACTTATGTCAACTTCCCTCGCGACAACAATGGCCAGAATGAGTGGGCAGTCGGATTAGCGCCTCTGGTTGGCTTCCAACAGGTACAGAGTGCCATCGATTGCACACACATGGCAATCTGAGGACCACCAGATCAACCAGGAGTATTTATCAACTGCAAGGGATTTCATTCCATCAGCGTAAAGCTGATGTGCAACCACAAGAAGAGGTTCATGCAGGTATGCATCAGATTCCCTGGGAGCTGCCATGATGCTTTTATACTGCAGCAGTCCAACATCCTAGACCTCTTCATACCAGGAAACAGAATTAAGGGGTGGCTCACAGGAGACAAAGGATACCCACTTCAAACTTGGCTCATTATACCTGTGAGGAACCCCACCAATAAGGTGCAGGAATGCTACAACCAGAGCCATGTGACCACCAGATGTGTCATCGAACAAGCATGTTGAAAATGCACTTCAGGTGCCTGGATAGGTCTAGAGTTGCCCTTTAGTACTCGTTTGCGGGGATTAGAGGTGGAGGACAACCAAGGTGCTCAATAATCATCTTCTGATGATGAGTCCATTGAAGAAGAGGAGGAGGACGAGGAATAATATGAAGATAGGGCACCCATCGCCAGACCAGCTGTGTACATTGCTGCTCGGGATGCCCTACTAGCTCGAAGGATCGGTCAATCACACTGGAAAAAAAAAATGAAATGCTCCGTCACCCTCCCCCCACCCTTGGCACAAAACAGTCCTTCAACCCATTGCACATCCCCAATGGGTCCCATCGTGTATTCACATTCATTATGAAGCAACTGAAAGGGCGAGTTGGCAATCGGAACGCAATAATGGGCAAGATAGGGAAGTGGTGCATATCATTAAATTTTATGTGCCATCATAAAAAAAGGAAATTTTACAACATAACATTTTGTCAAACACCCATGTGTATACCGTTGGTGAATTACAATTGCTTTCTCTTACTCTTCCTACCAGTTCTATGAGGTGCATCACTTGTGCATCAGCAGAGGTAGAGGCAGATCCCTGCTTTGACTGCAGAGATGTTTTTGGCCTACGACCTCTGGGTTTTGGAGCCTCTGAGGACAAAGACTGCTTTATCTGCACCTGTGCAGGGGTAGTCTCGGCCACCTGGAGAGCAGGCAGCATTGCAGATACTGATTGAGAGGGGGGCAACTGGTGAAACGTGGGGGCACTTTGAGTGGAGTCCCCTTTTGCCACCATCCCTCTTCTGGACCGGTGCCACAAATCTCCTACCACTCTGCTGGGGAGCAGCTTGGTGAAGATCAGTGACATGTTACAAGGCTATGGATAAGGTATGTGCCATCCCGTTTAAGGTGGCATCTCCTGCATGGTCACAGTCAAGGCCTGCATAGACTCATTTGAGAGCCATTCTTGGAGTTCCGCAAAGGCAGCCACTGTCTCCATGGCAGACATTCTTGCAATTATCTGCGACATCAATCCATTAATATTGGAGCTTGTCTTCTCCATCCTCTCTGCTATTGCGGAGAGTGTGCATAGCACGTCTGCCAGTACCTCGCAAAGTTGCTGCTGTACCTCTACCATTCTCCTTTTCAATGATGGCCCCCGGGGTTCAGCATTTGTGTCCAACTGAACAGACGTTAGAGAGGAGTGCGCCCCCTGACACGGATTCTCCACAGCTGTCCCTGCCACTCGTGTCTGCTTGTGCTCACTTTTGAATCGTGAAAACTGTCTAACTGGACCCGCCGATGTGCGAGTATTTGCGATGGTGCATGGCTACGTCCTGTGATAGTGCATCCTCAGAAGGAATGAGCCCCTCTGAGGATTTAACATTGTGTGATAAGACAAGATTAATTCGTAATCTTATAATAAAGGATCCTCTGGGGAAGAGTGATCATAATATGATAGAACCTCATATTGAGTTTGAGAGTGATGTAGTTAAGATAGAAACTAGGGTCTTAAATTTAAACAAAGCCAATTTTGTAGGTATAGGGGCCAAGTTGGCAAAGGTAGATTGGGAAATTAGATTAAAAGATATGACAGTAGATAAGCAATAGTGAGAATATACATACCTTTGACGAATAAAAACTCCACAGGAAAAGTGATCCAAGCCTGGCTAACTAGAGAAGTTAAGGACAGTATTAGATTAAAAGAGGCTCACAATGTTTGCAAAAAGAGTAATAAGCTTGAGGATTGGCAAGGTTTAAGAATTAGCAAAGGATAACTAAGAAATTAATAAAGAGGGAGAAAATAGAATATGACAGTAAACTAGCAAGAAATATAAAAACAGATTGTAAGAGCTTCTACAAGTATGTAAAAAGGAAGAGAGTAGCAAAAGTAAACATGAGTCCCTTAGAGGCAGAGACAGGAGAAGTTATAATGAGAAGTAAGGAAATAGCAGAGATGTTAAATATTTTATATCTGTCTTTGCAGTAGAAGACACAAAAAAATACCAGAAATAGTGGGGAACCAAGGGTCTAATGAAAGGGAGGAACTTAAAGTAACTAAGGTTAGTAAAGAAAAAGTTTTAGAAAAATTAATGGGATTAAAAGCCAACAAATCCCCTGGACCTGATGGCCCACATCCTAGGGTTTTAAAAGAGGTGGCTGCAGAGATAGTGGATGCATTGATTTTGATCTTCTAGAATTCCCTAGATTCTAGAACGATCCCCATGGATTGGAAGGCAGCAAATGTAACCCCACTATTCAAGAAAGGAGGGAGAGAGGAAACAGGTACCACAGGCCAGTTAGCCTGAAATGAGTAGAGAAAATGCTAGAATCTATTATTAAGGATGTAGTAACAGGGCACTTAGAAAAATCATAATATGATTAGGCAGAGTCAACTCGGTTTTATGAAAGGGAAATCATGCTTGACAAATCTATTAGAGTTTTTTGAGGGTGTAACTAGCAGTGTAGATAAAGGGGAACCGGTGGTAGTATATTTGGATTTTCAAAAAGCGTTCAATAAGGTGACACATAAGAGGTTGTTACACAAGATTAGGGATCATGGGATTGGAGGTAATATATTAGCATGGATTGAGGATTGGTTAATGGACAGAAAACAGAGAGTGGAAATAAACGGGTCATTTTCGGGTTGGCAGGTTGTAACTACTGGTGTGCCGCAGGGATCGGTGCTTGGGCCTCAGCTATTTACAATCTATATTAATGACTTAGATGAAGGGACCGAGTGTAATGTATCCAAGTTTGCTGAAGATACAAAGCTAGGTGGGAAATTAAGCTGTGAGGAGGACACAAAGAGTCTGCAAAGGGATGCAGACAGGTTAAGTGAGTGGGCAAGAAGGTGATAGGAGGAGTATAATGTGGGGAAATGTGGGGTTATTCACTTTGGTAGGAAAAACAGAATAAATGGTGAGAAACCATTTTTTAAATGGTGAGAAACTATCAAATGTTGCTGCTCAGAGGGATTTAGGTTGTACACGAAATACAGAAAGTTAACATGCAGGTACAGCAAGCAATTAGGAAGGCAAATGGTATGTTGGCCTTTATTACAAGAGGGTTGGACTACAAGTGTAAGGAAGTCTTGCTGCAATTGTACAGGGCTTTGGCAAGACCACACCTGGAGTACAGTGTGCAGTTTTGGTCTCCTTACCTAAGGAAGGATATACTTAGGTAATATAGAGGTGGTGCAACGAAGGTGCACTAGATTGATTCGTGGGATGAGAGGGTTGTCTTATAAGGAAAGATTGAGTAGAATGGAACTCTAGAGTTCAGAAGAGTGAGAGGTGGTCTCATTGGAACAGATAAGATTCTAAGAGGGCTTGACAGGGTAGATGCTGAGAAGATGTTTCCCCTGGCTGGAGAGTCTAGAACTAGGGGACATAGTCTCAGGATAAGGGGTCGGACATTTAAGACTGAGATGGGGTGGAATTTCTGCACTCAGATGGTCATGAATAGTTGGAATTCTCTGCCCCAGTGGGCTGTGGAGGCTGAGTCATTGAGTATGTTCAAGACTGAGAGCGATAGATTTTTGGACTCTACAGGAATGAAGCAATATGGGGATCGGGCGGGAAAGTGGAGTTGAGGTCGAAGATCACCCATGATCTTATTGAGTGGTGGAACAGGCTCGAGGCGCTGTATGGCCTACTCCTGCTCCTATTTCTTATGTTCTTATGAATCATCATCAGGCATGTCCACATGAAGGCCCTGAAAGACAGAAGAAATGGATATGAATTAGTACTGGCAAAGTAACAATCTTGTCAATCAGAATATTTAGACTTCTCATAGTTCAGTCATTGATGAAATAAAGTCATCATGTGTCATCAGATATATTTTTAATTCTATCACCAGGCATCTACGAGTTCCCAGTCTCTCCATCTCCGATTGACAGGGACGCAGAGGTACCACTTATCTCCATGGCCTCTTCCTCTGCATCTATGAACTTCACAATTTGTGGCGGGCCATCTCCAGTCCTCTTCCATCTCCCTTGCGATTTGCGCATTCTTTTCCTACAAGGGGCGAAAGAACAGACCTAAAAGTGACTGTAGGTCACGTATTCACCCGATGGATGCAGCGCATTTGGTGAGGGTGACTATAAGACAGATGCATCACATTGGAGTGAGTGGCAGTAGTGGATGGATAAATGGGGGAGGTGAGGAAGTGCATAAAAAGGGAACTATTGGTGCTCTTGAAGTGGATGTGAGGAGTGATATGATGGAGTATGCTTGGCAAGACAGAGTGAGAGGGGGATTGTTGTACACCACAGGATGTATATGAATCAGCAACTGTACTCACTTTTCCTTACCTGGTTAGGTCATTAAACCACTTCCTGCACTGTATCCAAGAATGGGATACAGTGTTCCTGCTGCTCACCTCCTCAGCCACACCTTGCTGAGAGCAACAGATTTCTTCCTCCCGTTGCTGGGGAAAATTATCTCCCTCCTGCTCCTGGCTGCACCTATCAGTAAGTCAAGGGAAGCATTGTTAAATCGCGGTGCTGCCCTTGCTCGTCCTGAATCCATCTTGAATAACTTTCACTGTCTCCTTCCAAAACCTCCTAGCTCCTCCAAATTCCATTTTTGCATTTGGCCCCTAATGTAGTGCAGTTTACATTGCGTTATGTGGATGCGCATCACACCCTCTGTCGCAGCTTAGAGATGTGAAACCTGGAAGTAAAATTATAATTAGGCAGCCATGTTGAAATCAGACATTCCGACCCGCTAAATTTTCTTCCGGATTTCATCCATGCAATTTCCCCCCCGCCATGGGGAGTGGTATCCCATGGGGATCTGTGCTGGGAACACTTTTGTTCACCATATGCATAAATGATTTGGACTCAAAAATTTAGGTATGATGTCGAAATTTGCAGATGATATTAAATTGAGGGGTGTATGGCCAATAATGTGGAGGACTGCACCAAAACACAAGAAGACATGAACAGGTTTGGCAGATAAATGGCAAAAGAAATTCAGTATAGCAAAGTGTGAGGTGGTTCATTTTGGTGGGAGAAATAAAGAGGCCACTTATTCCTTGGAAGATAAGAAACTGAATGGGGTAGAGAAGTAAAGAGATCTGGGAATATAGATACATAAATCGATAATAGTAGCAACACAAGTTGATAAGGCAGTAAAGAGTGCAAAGAAAGTACTGGGGTTCATTTCTAAAGGAATAGAATACAAAAGCAGGAAGGCTATATTACATTTACTTAGAACCCTGAAATTTGGGCGTGATCATTTTTGGGCACGCAGAGGACACTACAGTCCCTGCAACTGAATGGTGATATCCGAGTCACACCTGATATTGGGCCTCAGGCCTCATTTCTGTAGAGCTGGTGAGCTGAACAGAGCAGTCAGCGAATCATAACTGAAGGTCGGGTCACTGCTAACGTAGCAGCGACCCTCAGGTAAGTGAGGAAGGGTGAGCGATTGTGACTCAGGCCGGGGATGGGCGATTGGGCCTCGCTCTGGGGGTGGACGATCGGGCATCGGTGGCCAAGGGTGGGGAGGGAGTGGCCCACGTTCTTTAAATGTAGGGTCAGGAGGAGCATTCATGCTCCTCCTGGCTCCACATTCAGGTAAGTATGAGAACCTTCCTGCCAGTTCAGCACGTGGCGAGTAATGCGCTGGGGCATTTGAAAATCGAGAACGGGTCCTGCAAGAAACGCAGACATTCTCCAGCCCCTAAGCTCACCCACATTATTTTAATTAGGCCCACGGTTAGCACTCTGCATGTCAGCTGGGCACAACGCTCAATATCTGGTTCGGCGTACACTAGAAAATTTGATTTCATACACCTTTAGCGCGCTGAAAGTGGACTCTGATCTGCAAAAATAAAAAAATGGGCACACTCAGTATACCCTCGATTACACTCTGCTATAATGTGGATACCTACCTCCAAAAATGGGTGTCCAATCGGGATGGTGTGTGACTTGGAGGGATACTTGGAAGTGATCCTGTTTCCACAACATTTCTGCTCTTATCCTTCTCAGCGGTAGAGATCACAGAGCAGGGAACCGCTGTTGAAACAACCTTGATGAGTTGCTGCAGTACACCCTGTAGATTGTACGTACTGCAGCTACAGTCTGCCGGGTATAGATATTGAGTTCAGTGCCAGGGGCATCAATCAGGCGAGCTGCTCTGTCCCGGCTGCTGTCACACTTCTTTGGTCTTGCTGCAGTTGTACCCATCCAGGCGAGTGGTGGGTATTCTATCACACTCCTCACTTGAGCCTTATAGATCATGGAGAGGCTTCGAGCGATCAGGAGGTGAGCCGCTCATTGTAGAGTACCCACTCTCTGCTCTGCTCTTGTAACTACGGTGGTGCCATTGAAGATGAAAGGGAGATGGCTGGGCTCTCACTTGTTCACGATGGTCACTACCTGGTACTTACATGGTGCAAATGTTACCTGCCACTTGTCAGCTCAAGCCTGCTGTTATCAAGGTACTACTATAGGCTGGCATGGCCTGCTTTATTATCAGAGGAGGTGGGAATGGAGCTGAACACTGTGGCATCATTAGCGAACAGCCCTACTCCTGACCTTATGACTGAAGGAAGATCATTGATGAAGCAGCTGAAGATGGTCAGGTGTGACTCCAGCCACTGGAGCATTGTCCCTTTGACCCTCCAGTGACCTCAGATTTCTAGTGTTTCTTGGAATTGTACTTTGTCGAATGCTGCCTTGATCTTGAGGGCAGCTACTCTCATCTCTTCTCTGCATCCATGTCTAGATCAAGGCTGTGATGAAGCCTAGAGCCAACTGGTTCTGGCAGAACCAAAACTTAGCGTCAGTGAGCAGGTTATTGGTGAGTAGATTTCACTTGATGGCAGCATTGATGAGCCCTTCCATCAATTTACTGATGGTTGGGAGGAGGGTGCTAGGGCAGTAGCTGGCTGGGTTAGATTTATACTCCTTTCTATGATTAGGATTAGAATACAGAATGTACTCTGGGTGGGGGACTTCATTGTCCATCACCAAGAGTGGCTCGGTAGCACCACTACTGACTGAGCTGGCCGAGTCCTGAAAGACATAGCTACCAGACTGGGCCTGCGGCAGATGGTGAGCGAACCAACACGAGGGAAAAACCTACTTAACCTTGTCCTCACCAATCTACCTATCACAGATGCATCTGTCCATGACAGTATTGGTAGGAGTGACCACCGCACAGTCCTTGTGGAGACGAAGTCCCATCTTCGCACTGAGGACACCATCCAGCGTATTGTGTGGAACTATCACCATGCTACATGGGATCGATTCAGAACAGATTTAGCAGCTCAAAACTGGGCATCCTTGAGGTGCTGTGGGCCATCGGCAGCAGCAGAATTGTATTCCAGCACAATCTGTAACCTCATGGCCCGGCATATTCCTCACTCTACCATTATCAACAAGCCAGGGGATCAACCCTGGTTCAATGAGGAGTGTAGAAGAGCATGCCAGGAGCAGCACCAGGTGTACCTAAAAATGAGGTACCAACCTGGTGAAGCTACAACACAGGATTACATGCATGCTAAACAGCGGAAGCAACATGCTATAGACAGAGCTAAGCGATTCCATAACCAACGGATCAGATCAAAGCTCTGCAGTTCTGCCACATCCAGTCGGGAATGGTGGTGGACAATTAAACAACTAACGGGAGGAGGAGGCTCTGTAAACATCCCCATCCTGAATGATGGCAGAGTCCAGCACGACAGTGCAAAAGACAAGGCTGAAGCGTTTGCAACCATCTTCAGCCAGAAGTGCCGATTGGATGATCCATCTCGGCCTCCTCCCGATGTCCTGGCCAGTCTTCAGCCAATTCAGTTCACTCCACGTGATACCAAGAAACGGCTGAGTGCACTGGATACAAAAAAGGTTATGAGCCCCGACAACATCCCAGCTGTAGTGCTCAAGACTTGTGCTTCAGAACTAGCCGCACCTCTAGCCAAACTGTTCCAGTACAGCTACAACACTGGCATCTACTCGACAATGTGGAAAATTGCCCATGTCCACAAAAAGCAGGAAAATCCAATCCGGCCATTTACGCCTCATCAGCCTATTCTCAATCATCAGCAAAGTGATGGAAGGTGTCATTGACAGTGCTATCAAGCAGCACTTACCAATAATCTTCTCACCGATGCTCAGTTTGGGTTCCGCCGGGACCAGTTGGCTCCAGTCCTCATTACAGCCTTGGTCCAAACATGGACCAAACAGCTGAATTCCAGAGGTGAGGTGAGAGTGACTGCCCTTGACATCAAGGCAGCATTTGACTGAGTGTGGCACCAAGGAGCCCTAGTAAAATTGAAGTCAATGGGAATCAGGGGGAAAACTTTCCAGTGGCTGGAGTCATACCTAGCACAAAGTAAGATGGTAGTGGTTGTTTGAGGCCAATCATCTGAGCCCCAGGACATTGCTGCAGAAGTTCCTCAGGGCAGTGTCCTTGGCCCAACCATCTTCAGCTGCTTCATCAACGACCTTCCCTCCATCATAAGGTCAGAAATGGGGATGTTTGCTGATGATTGCACGATGTTCAGTTCCATTCGCAGCCCCTTGGATAATAAAGCAGTCCGTGCCCGCATGCAGCAAGACCTAGACAACATCCAGGTTTGGGCTGATAAGTGGCAAGTAACATTTGTGCCAGGCAATGACCATCTCCAACAAGAGAGAGTCTAACCACCTCCCCTTAACATTCAACGGCATTACCATCGCCGAATCCCCCACCATCAACATCCTGGGGGTCACCATTGACCAGAAACTTCGTTGGACCTGCCATATAAATACTGTGGCTACAAGAGCAGGTCAGAGGCTGGGTGTTCTGTGGTGAGTGACTCACCTCCTGACTCCCCAAAGCCTTGCCACCATCTACAAGGCACAAGTCAGGAGTGTGATGGAATTTTCTCCACTTGCCTGGATGAGTGCAGCTCCAACAACACTCAAGAAGCTCGACACCATCCAGGACAAAGCAGCCTGCTTGATTGGCACCCCATCCACCACCCTATACATTCACTCCCTTCACCACTGGCGCACAGTGGCTTCAGTGTGCACCATCCACAGGATGCACTGCAGCAACTTGCCAAGGCTTCTTCGACCTCTACCACCTAGAAGGACAAGGGCAGCAGGCACATGGGAACAACACCACCTGCACGTTCCCCTCCAAGTCACACACCATCCCGACTTGGACATATATCACAGTTCCTTCATCGTCGCTGGGTCAAAATCCTGGAACTCCCTACCTAACAACACTGTGGGAGACCCTTCACCACACGGACTGCAGCGGTTCAAGAAGGCAGCTCACCACCAACTTCTCAAGGGCAATTAGGGATGGTTAATAAATGCTGGCCTTGCCAGCGATGCCCACATCCCATGAACGAATAAAAAAAAGACACACCTGGGTAATCTTCCACATTGTCAGGTAGATGCCTGTCATAGCTGTACTGGAACAACTTGGCTTGGGGAGCAGCTAGCTTTGCACAGGTCTTCAGCACTGTAGCTAGGATATTATCAGGATCCGTAGCCTTTGCTGTTTCCAGTGTACTAAACTGTTTCTTAATGAAATGAACTGAATTGGCTGGACAATGGTATCCGTCATAGTGGGGACCTCAGGAGGGAGCCAAGTAAGATCATCCTGACAGCACTTTTGCATATACTTCATCCTGCCTCTTGCACTCATATGCTGGGTTTCACCATGGTTGAGGATGGAGATGTTCATGAAGCCTCCTCCTGTTAGTGGCCCATTTGTCCACCACCATTCTTGGATGTGATAGGCCCACAGAGCTATGTGGGACTGCGCAGCTCTGAATATAGCTTGCTGCTTTTTGTGTTTGGCATGCAGGCAGCCCTGTATAGTAGCTTCACTGAGTTCATTTCTCTATCTGGTGCTGTTCCTGGCATGTCCTTCTACACTCCACATTGCATCAGGGTTGGTCTGACTTGATGCTGATCAAGGAGTGATGGATGTGCAGGGCCATGTGGTTACAGATTGTGTTAGTGTACAATTCTATTGCTGCTAGTGGCACATTGTGCTTCATGGATGTCTATTTTTAGGCTTCTAGTGCTGACCTTAGTCTATTACACACATCATGGTGGTAGTGCCGCACTACATGATGGAGATTATCCTCACAGTAGAAATAAGACTTGGTCTTCACAAGAACTGTCCAGTGGTCACTTCTGCCAATGCTATCGTGGATAGGTGCCTGTGACAGGTGGTTGCTGAGGATGAGGTCAATTAGGTTACTTCCTTGTGTTGGTTCCCTCACAGGCCCAGTCTAAGTCCTCGGACAGTGATTGAAGTCCACCACCCAGAGCACATTCTGTGCCCTTGTTTCCCCCAAATGATGTTCAAGAAGGAGGAGTACTGATTCATCAGTTGAGGGAGGCAGTATGTGGTCATCAGCAGGATGTTTCCTTGTGTTTTTTTAACCTGAAGCTATGATACTTCTTGGGGTCTAGAATCAATGTTGAGGATGCCAAGGGCCACTCCCATCTAGCTGTATATTACCTTGCGTCCACCTCTGCTGGGTCTATCATTTCCCTGGGACCCAGGGATGGTGATGGAGGAGTCTGGGATGTTGACTAATAGATATGATTCTGTGAGTATGTCAGGCTGTTGCTTAACAGCTCTCCCAGCATGGGCACCAGTTAGTGATGAGGACTTTGATGAGATTGCTTTCGTCTTATCCTGATGCAATGCCTGAGTCATTACCAATGGGTCCATCTAATTTTCTTATTATTATTGAACTTTGTAGCAATTGTTTACAATGGCCACTTCAGAGTGCATTAAGAGTCAACCATATAATGTGGGACTTGGGGGTCAAGTGTAGATCACTTTTATCAAACATAATACAAATTTATGTCAGTAAAATTGATATAAACCAAGTATTAGAAGCAGTTCATTTTATACAAAATATGACTGTGGTTTAAAAAGATGACTGTAAAAAGCATGATATAAAATAGTGTTGCCAGGCCCAGTAAAAACCTAGGAGAACTCTTCTGAAATGCAGCCTATTTGCCAGCTTCAGTTCACTAGCGGTACTGCAGACTTAGCATTTCCTGATGTTGACTATCAAAGGTTGCAGATCAGCACATCGTAATGTCACTCCTTTTACCCTTGTTTTAATTGGACGATCGTTATTTGTTCCCTTTGCCTAAAGGTGCATTCTTACCTTAAAAAGCAGTATAAATCTAACCAGCCAGCTACTGCCCTAGCACCCTCCTCCCAACCATCAGTAAAGTGATGGAAGGGCTCATCAATACTGCCATCAAGTGTCACCTACTCACCAATTTTTCAAATGAGAGACAACAGATCAATTAGCAGCTGTAAAGAGAAAAGAACCATTAATGTTTCAGGTGTAGACCCTTTGTCAGAACAGATTAGGGTTGCCAACTCTGGCTGAACGTATTCCTGGAGGTTTCATCACATGACCTCCTCCCTCCAAATGCCTCGTCCCTATGCTTCCCCCCTTTGGTCACCCAACATGTCCATTCTCACAGCGCACTGCCTTCCCGCACCAATTGGAAAGCAAACAGACTCTTTGTTACCCGATTGGATGATTCTTGACTGTCAGTCAAACAGCCTTTTTTCTCATCACCAATATTTTTATAACTAATAATCAAAAGTGTTCAAAGAAAATTATTTTTTAATGCCCCTATGATTTTTCTCCTGGATTGCTCCCAGCAATGTCCTGTAGATTAATCTTCAGTTCCTGGCAGGTGTTGACTCTTCGCTTGCAGATGCTGACTGACCCACTGTATTTTCAGAATTTTCTGTTTCAGTTTCCAGCATTTGTTGCTTATTTTCTTTTTATCACCACCAATCTGCAATTAGATGTAAGGTCAGTTGCTACTCTCTCACGACAAAGTTAATAGTTGGATGCAAGCTAATTAAAACCTATTCTGAATTTCATCCATATGTAAGAGTAATTTTCAAACTTTGTGCTACTGGACAGGAGCCTTGGCTGGCTGCCACACATAACAAAAATTCGGCCAGGATCTGTGTGTGGCATTCTGACCTTATCAAAGGTCAGAAGTTCATACACAGCTCTTGTCCGAATTTCCAATGGGGACTGCCAGTGGCTGAGGCTGCCCACCGGTAGCATAAAATCAGAAAAATTAGCCCAATAGAGCCACTTTGCCTGCTGCCAAACTCACGGAATGTTGCGCCACACATAAAAACTTTTGAGCAAACGTCATTTGCGACTTGGTAATCCATGGAGCAAAATTTGTGTTAGAATTATTGATACCCTACACTGGTACTGTCTTGATCATTCAGTACCAGACAATAGATTTAGATAACAAGGATAATAAATATACAAATGTCTCTTTACAACTATAAATAGTGCATCACCTGTTGAAAAAGGAGAAACTCTAGATCTCACAATTCAGAGAGACTGTCCTAACAGTTTTTTTAAGAAAAGGTGGTGACAGCTGAAGTTCTTTCCTGTCTGCGTTACATTATCAGAAATGCAAAAAATTGATCCACTGCAGATTTTAACTTTTGCACTATTACTCAATTAATTCACAGCAGTGAACTATAAAACACGGTACATTATATTCTATATGCCAACAGAAGCTGATAGGTGACAGAGGCCTCAGTGGGAAACTGGGAGATATTCAAATTATGGCATTGATTATCTTAATATTAATGCTGAATTAACACAACATGAGAAATCTTACAAAACACATCATTGACTGTACTTCAAAATAATTAATTTGATTATGAAGTGCTTTGGGATGTCCTGACGACATGAAAGGCACTATATAAATGCAAGATGTTTGTTTCTTAAGGGTAGAAGAAACTGTTCTGCCGTACTGTTGGAAATGAGACGTTAAATCAAGGCCCCCCTCTTGAGAGTGCTCCTGGTGTTCTGGCCAACATTCCTCCCTCAATCAACACCACCAAAAAAAGACAGGAGGTAAGTGAGCTTGTAGGAGTTACAGAGACAACAATATGTAGAAGGTTTGTCTGTCCCAGTGTTTTCTTTCCACTAGTTTACTCCCCTGGCCTCTTCTCCTGAAGGTGTTGACTCCCTCACTGTAGTACAATTCTGGCATTAGTCACCCTTTGTTACCTTGTCCAATGACCTATGACAGTCAGTATCAGCAGACTGTCCAACCTTGAACGATATCACAGCAAAACGTAATTCCATCCTTGCCTAGCATCTACACATACACACACTTGAAGCATTGGTCATTGTATGGTAATCACAAGTGGCAGCTCTGGCCAGTTTTCCCTTCCAGCTGAGATCACCTAGCTCACCACAGATTGGGAACAAACCTGATGGTGACTTCAGTGTCAGCTTGGTTCAGCTGGTACCACCCTCACTTCTGAGTCAGAAGATTGTGTGTTCAAACCTCACTCCAGGACTTGAATACATAATCTACGATGATAATTTAGTGCATTTCTGAAGGAGTGCTGCATATTCTGATAAGATGCTAAACTGAAACCTCCTCTTCCTGTTCAGGTGGATGCAAACATCCCATGGCATTACTTGAAGAAGAGCAGGGAAGTCAACATTTATCCCTCAACCAATACCAGCAAATTGTGCACAAATTGGCTGTCACATTTCCCTGCATAACAAAGTGAATACACTTCAAAATAATTAATTTGATTGTGAAGTGCTTTAGGGCGACCTGAGGACATGAAAAGCACGAAATAAATGCAAGTTGTTTGTTTCTTCTGGTGGGAGTGCTGCACTGTTGGAAGTTCCCTCTTTCAAATGAGACATTAAATCATCCCCCCCACTCCCACTCTGCCTGTTGAGTTGGACATAAAAGATGACACTATTTAAAGAAGAGCAAAATGTTCTCTTGGTGTTCTGGCCAACATTCCTCCCTCCATCAAAAAAGCAGATTAACTGTTCATTCAACTTGTTGCTGTTTGTGAGACCTTGCTGCAACAACTTGCATTTGTATAGCATCTTAAATGTAGAAAAATATCCCAAGGCACCTCACAGAGACCTAATTAGACAGAATTTGACGCCAACCAAAGGAAATATTAGGAGGAGTGACTTAAAGCTTGCTCAAAAAATTGGGTTTTTTGGAGGGTCTTAAAGGAGGCGAGGGTTGGAGCCACACTCAGTTGAACGCTGTCTTGTTGTCAAGGGCAGCCACTCTCACCTTATCGCTTGAATTCAGCTCTTGTGTCCAAGTTTGGACCAAGGCTGTAATAAGGCCTGGAGCCGAGTGGTCCTGGCGGAACCCAAACTGAGCGTCGGTGAGCAGGTTATTGGTGAGTAAGTGCCGCTTGATAGCACTGTTGACGATTCCTTCCATCACTTTGCTGATGATTGACAATCGTCTGATAGGGTGGCAATTGGCCAGGTTGGACTTGTCCTGCTTTTGTGGACAGGATATACCTGGGCAATTGTCCGCATTAGCAGGTTGATGCCAGTGTTGCAGCTGTACTGGAACAGCTTGGCTAATTCTGGAACACAGGTTTTCAATCCTACAGCCGGGATGTTGTTGGGGCCCATAAATTTTGCTGTGTCCACTGCACTCAGCCATTTCTTGATATCATGTGGAGTGAATCAAATAGGCAGAAGACTGGCATCTGTGATGGTGGGGACCTCAGAAGAAGGTCTGGCTGAAGATGATTGCAAATGCTTGTTCCTTGTCTTTTGCTCCCACATCTTGGGCTCTGCCATCATTGAGGTTGGGGATGTTAATGGAGTCTCCTATTCCCATTAGTTGCTTAATTGTCCACTATCATTCATGACTGAATATGGCAGGACTGCAGAGTTTTTATCTGATCCGTTGGTTGTGGGATCGCTTAACCCTGTCTATAGCATGCTGCTTCCGCTGTTTAGCATGCATGTAGTCCTGTGTTGTAGTTTCTCCAGGTTGGCACCTCATTTTTAGGTACACCTGGTGTTGCTCCCAGCTTGCTCTTCTACACTCCTCATTGAATCAGGATTGGTCATCTGGCTTGATGGTGATGGAGGAGTAAGGGATATGCTGGTTGGTTCTCTCACCAGCTGCTACAAGCCCAGTATGGCAACTATGTCCTTCGTGACTCAGCTAGCTTGGTCAGTGGTGAAACTACAGAAATCACTTTTGGTGATGGACATTGAAGTCCCTCACCCAGAGTATATTCTGTGCCCTTGCTACCCTTAGTGTTTCCTCCAAGTGGTGTTCAACATGGAGGAGTACTGATTCATCAGCTGAGGGAGGGCAGTAGGTGGTAACCTGCAGGATGTTTCCTTACCCGTGTTTGACCTGAATCCATGAGACTTCAATATCAATGTTGAGGACTCCCAGGACCAGTCCCAGCCGACTGTATACCACTGTGCCCCCACTTTTGGTGGGTTTGGCCAGCCAGTGGGATAGGACATACCCAGGAATGGTGCTAGAGGAGTCTGGGACATTGGCTGATAGCTATGATTCTGTGAGTATATGACTATGTCTGGCTGCTGCTTGACTAGCCTGTGGGACAGCTCTCCCAACTTTGGCACCAGTCCCCAGATGGTAGTGAGGAGGACTTTGCAGGGTATACTGGGCTGGGTGTGCCTTTGTCATGTCCTAATTCGATGCCTATGTCGCAGCTGAGTTTTTTCTTCTTATTAATCTTTATAGTGGTTTAATACAACTGAATGGCTTGCTAAGATCACAACAGTTAACAGTCAACCACCTTGGTGTGGGATGGAGTCACGTATAGGCCAGACCAGTTAAGGCTGGCAGGTTTTCTTCCCTAAAGGTCATTAGTGAACCAGTCAGGCTTTTACAACAGTCTGACAGCTTCATGGTCACTTTTGCTGATACCAGCACTTTATCCCAGATTTCTTTTTTAACTGAATTCAAATTTGCAAACTGCCATAGTGGGATTATTAGTCCAGGCCTCTGGGTTACTAGTCCATTGACATAACCACTTAACTACCAGACTTTAAAGGTAATGATATGGGGCAGGAAGAGAAACCATTGCTGGAAATGCTCTGGCTACAATTGGATAGGTAAGAATGAAACCAAGCGAAGGCCGTCCCACTCAGCTGGACAACAGAAGAGAGGCATTGGAGGGGGATAACCTTATTAAAGTTGCAGAGAGGTCAAGAAGGATGAGGAGGGATAGTGCACCATGGTCACAGTCACAGAGGATGTCATCTGTTATTTTGATTTGGGCTGTTTTGGCTCGTACACTTACACAGCAACAGTGACTGCACTGCAAAAAGTAATTCACTGGTTGGAAAATGCTTTGAGACATTTTGAGGACATGGTAAGGCACTATATAAAGGTAAGTTCTTTCTTAACCAAGGAACTATCGGTGGTCCCTGACCCAATGTTTATTTGCGAATTAATCAGCCTGTTACACTTCAGTTTGCATCAATGTGAAGCTTCACATTAACAGAATTTGTGCAGTGTAATTTTAATGTGAAGTCACTAAAAGTACAGTTAGGGACTTTTGCATCCTCTCCTCCCTTCATCGCACTATTGGCAGCCGTGCCTTCAGCCGCCTAGGCCCCACGTTCTGGAATTTCTTCTTTAAAGACTATCCTTAAAGCCCACTTCTTCAACCATGCTTTTGATCACCTCTCCTAATGTCTCCTTCTTTGGCTTGGTGCTTATTTTTTCTGCGAAGCGCCTTGTGATATTTTTATATGTTAAACTTGCTTTTCAATTAAAGATTGCCTCCAGACGATATTCTCACAGCCCTTCATTTTCACTTCCTCTGCAGTATAATTCCAGCCCAGTGTGAAGCAAAGTTTAACAAGATTTTAGACTTCATTTTGATTTTTCTTCTGTCCTAGCAGGTTGCTGGCATAATTAAATTTAATCGATGTGCAGAGCTCCATTTCAGCTGGGCAAAGAGGGTGGGTGCCAATAATATTACTCAAGTCAGCCAGGCCCATGTGTCTCAAACTGTAATATAATGATACTTATAAAAGTTTAAGTTGTACAAGTTGAATTAATGGCCAAGTTGGCAACGACAAAGCCAGAATTTCTGTTCTCTGGTGAACAAGTGTCAAGAAACCTTTATCCGTGTGTTACGTTAGTCATTAACATTCTTGGAAATGGACAAATGTACAGGAGTTTTTTGGATGAAGACTGATAGATAATCGTTGCACAGAAATACTTAAATTGGCAGTTAAAATACATGAATCATAATAGCAGAGTAATGTTTGGATCCACCATTAAAGATGGGGCAAGCTTCATCTTGTCATCGTAGAAATCAGGAAGGGCTGCTCAATAGTGGTAGATGAATTGGTCAAAAGTTTGAGAAACCTCAAAATAGGAGAGATATACGTCGCCTCCTAAGGAACATTCCAATTAATATAAAGGAGATTGCATACAGATTTTGCCCCAGAAGAGCTAAACAATACTTAATTCATAAATGACAGTAAAAACTGTAAACAGCCTCAAAACTTCCAACAATAGACACATCACACAAAGTACAAAAGGGAAATATACAATTTTGTCTGCTGAAAGACAAAAACAATTTGCATGTCAAATAGGATTGCTACTTAATTGAAATAAAAACAGAAAATGCTGGAAAACACTCAGCAGGTCAGGTAGCATCTGTGGAGAGAAAAACAGAGTTAATATTTCAGGTCGATGACTTTTCAACAGAACTTGCTAATTAATTGGTTTGATATCCTTACCATTAAACAAATTAATGTGCCACAGGAAGCCCCTGTTAATTAAATCAATAAGGCCACCTGCCATTTAATTCACAGACACCATTTGAACATTGCAGTCAAGGAGACAAACAATTTAGAACACAAGCCAAGACGACTAATTTTTGCTTTGCGTGGAAAAATGGAAGAAATTGGGGAATGTGATCCCCAAAATACCAGTAAAAATCACATAAAATTACTTTTTTAAAGTAACGAAGTTAAATTTATTATTATTATATTTTTATCCCATATAATAAAAATAGATTTGATTTAATTAATTTAGAATAGTCACTGCGGCTCTAATTATGGCTTCCTGCTTTACCACGAAGCGATAACATTGTTGGTACACTAGGAAATATATTCATAGAGAGCTATTGTCTGGCTCCTCCTGATCTAGAAATAATGTAGTTGTCACATTACTGGTCAATTAAGCACTACTCTTTATCCACAAGACAGCCTGGTTCTGAACTGAAGATTTATACAACTGTTCTTTTGCCTATATTCAATTACTTTACAGCAGTAGAATCACACTTAATGCCTGCTCGCTATGTGGTAAGAGCAAGTCTTGTTTTAAAATGAAGCTATCTTCAAACTTACGGATTTTGCTTTTCTATAGATATATTGAGTCCCAGATCAAAAATTTTTACTTGATACAACATTCAGTGATCGACTTAGTAACATTTAGGAAGCCCCAGACACGAAATATAGATATATATATACACATATATATATGAAGCTGTTATGTTTAGGGCATTCTCAGTGAGTGACAGGTGGCTAACATGTCAGGATGAAGATGTATTGAAGCACCTTTAAAACTTTATTAAAAACTCTAAAGCATTCTGCTTGTAATAGTCTTCAATAAAACCAGATGAAAAATAGATAAAATATTATTGCTACTTTTGTGTCCACAGGTTTCCAGGTATCCTATCCCGCACCAAGTCCTGCTTACCCGTCCTGCTTCCCCTGAAACCTCAAACTTAAAATTCCCATTCTTGTGTTTCAGGAAATTGTTACTCCTGTCAAAAACATATGTTGGAAACTGGGGCTCTCCAGCCACACCCAATGATTGTTTTATTTGTTCTGCCTTATCCAGATGTTGATAAGTCCATAGCCTTGACTTATTTCATCTGCTTAAACCTCCTCCAGCACTGCAACCCACCTGAACTCTCCGTTCCTCTGACATCCCCCTCTTGTGCATCCCCTCTCCTTCCGTACCACCATTGGTGGCCGTGCCTTTAGCTGCCTAGACCCCACACTCTGGAGTTCCTTCCCTAAATCCCTCCACCTCCCTCTCCTTTAATATCCTCCTTACATCCCGTCCCTCTTGATATCTTCTTCTTTGGATTGGCATCCAATTTTTGTTTACACCTCTATGAAGTGTTTTGGGACATTTTTCCATATTAAAGGCGTTATATATATGCAGATTATTGTTGTCGTGGTTAATCTCATTGATGACTTATCAACATCTGGAAAAAGCAGAACAAGTAAAACAATCATTGGGTGTGGCTGCAGATTCCCAATTTCCAACATCGTTTTTTGACAAGAGTAACGATTTCCTGAAAGAGTCACAATACCAGCAGTTAAGGCCAACATTGGGTAGGTAGATTTACTTAATTGTCACCACACTGCAGTTTTCAATTCCTTAAGTAGGCTGTGCTTTTGTCAACTATATGTCAAGCTGGAAGCTGACATAAAATGGCTAAGTAAAAGAAAAAAAAATGGCTAAGTAGTTCAGCAAACCGGGAAAGAAGATGGCGTTTTGTCCTTTCATGGGTCACATATCTGTAAAACTGTTTCTTGCAGATAGAATTTGCAAGTTTCCAATCATCTGGGTGTGATTGTTAGCAGCTGACTTCTTATTGAGTGCTTTAAATTGCTGAAAGGCAGCTGCTGACCAGACACTTTCACATATTTGGAAGTTCACTGGCTGTGACAGACCAACATCCAGAAATTCCCCTCCTATTTCATTATAAAATCTGATAATTGTTATAAATAGCAGAAAAACTATAAAGGGCACATAAATATTAATCTTATTCCCATTCATGTGGCAATGCATATCCATCTCAGTCATGGAAATAAAGACTTTATTGTTTTGCAAAGTATATCCTACATATCTATATAAAATAAAACAATATCCATGTGGTGCATATCTAGTTCTTGCTGCAGCTGTAATACATAAATATATAATTAATAAGGCCTATGTTTATTATAGCCCTTTAAGCAGGATGCAGTAGCGGCCAATTACCCTCCAACGGTATTGATATGCATAGTGGTTTCCCACATTGGCCTCCTGTGTAGAAAACATGCCCTGAGGCTGATATCGGCAAGGGTATAATCTTCTATCTTCACGAATACATTGAAAAGTACTGTACTCTGAAGGAAATTAGGTGGCAGAGTGAATAGATTACAACACCATCCTTCTACCTCTGAGAGGTAGGGAAAATGCCCTGTGAATTTCCTGAAATGTGTTCTGAAAATGGAGTTTCAGTTTAAAGGTGTCCACACAAAATGGAGTCAGTAATTAAACTGAATGCTGGGAAATCAAAACTAATTAAAACCATAATGAGGTTTATTGAGAGAAAACATTCCTTATCAGTGATACCGGGCTAGCATTAAAGACTAATCTTAGGAATAGCATGCTCGTGGGATATAAATATGCTGTGCCGTATCAGATCCTGTGTACAACCCTTTTTAAAAGAAAGATTGAAACGTGAAGAGCGTGGAAATTGTCTGACATGCTTAGGTATCCGTGCCTCATTAACTTTGACATCTTCTAAGACCTTACGTGACTGTTAGAAATGATTGACACCAAAAGAAGTGAACCCTTCTGCCACATGTGTCACCCAGATTGGTAAGTTTGAATTTAAGATATGTATGAGGGTGCTTGGCACATTTCTCAGCAGATTCTCATAAACTTTCTTTGTCTTCATTAGATGTAGGTTCTCTTTGTTAGTCAGAAGAAGATTTGCTTTGCCTTCTCAAGTCTTCTTCCAACAGAAGGGTATCTTTACAAGTACAAAGTATATTCAGGACGGAAATTGCGAGGTTATATAAATCAAATTGTATGGCTTTACTCGCCACTTACAGGCAGAGATAAGTATTTCACTTAATTGTACAAGTTGTCTGAGATCAAGGAAGGTGAGAGTTAAGCCAGCCAACTCAGATACAGTCATTCGTGCATAGGCTTCAACCAGAACCGAGGATCCTAGAGGAACAGATAACCTCGCCACTGAAGGGGCTCATCAACTTGACATTCCAGAAGCTAACGCCACTGTCCCAGGGTAGGAAATAGATCGACTCAACCATGCCGCTCATACAGACATGGTCGTATAAGCTCTGGAAAGATTGCAAACCACCTGCACTTCGATTCTAATGTAGTCAATAGACTGGTTATCCAATGCTGTTAACTTGTCAGCTATCTAAGGAGTGCACGCCTAGAGTAATCTCACCAATTTGCAATAGTCTCAGATATTGGTCTTAGCTATAATTTGATATTCATCAATCTAGTTAATGCTGAATGCTCCGAGTTGAGCAGCTGGAGTCCGAGCTGCAGACATTGCGAGGCATCAGGGAGGGAGAAAGTTACCTGAACACTTTGATCCAGGAGGCAGTCACGCCCCTTAGACTAAATACTGTAGAATTGGCACGTGGTCAGGGACAGGAGGGTGTGACTGCGAGTGAGGCAGGTAAGGGGATCCAGGAGGTAGCATTGCAGGAGCCTCAGTCCCTGAGCTTGTCCGATAGATACGAGGTTCTTGCAGCCCTTGTGGACGAGTGCAGGGATTGCAGGGAGGATGAGCAAACTGACCACGGCACCGTGGTTCAGGGGGCCATTCAAGTGGGGGGAATAAAAAGGAATGTGGTTGTAGTAGGCGACAGTATAGTTAGAGGGATAGACACTGTTCTCTGCAGCCAGGAGCATGAGTCCCGAAGGCTGTGTTGCCTACCCGGTGCCAGGGTTAAGGACAGCTCCTCAGGGCTGGAGAAAAACTTGGAGTGGGAGGGGGAGGATCCAATTGTCGTGGTCTACATAGGTTCCAACGACATAGTAGGACATATTAATGATTTGGATGAGAATTTAGGAGGCATGGTTAGTAAGTTTGCAGATGACACCAAGATTGGTGGCATTGTGGACAGTGAAGAAGGTTATCTAGGATTGCAACGGGATCTTGATAAATTGGGCCAGTGGGCCGATGAATGGCAGATGGAGTTTAATTTAGATAAATGTGAGGTGATGCATTTTGGTAGATCGAATCGGGCCAGGACCTACTCCGTTAATGGTAGGGCGTTGGGGAGAGTTATAGAACAAAGAGATCTAGGAGTACAGATTCATAGCTCCTTGAAAGTGGAGTCACAGGTGGATAGGGTGGTGAAGAAGGCATTCAGCATGCTTGGTTTCATTGGTCAGAACATTGAATGCAGGAGTTGGGATGTCTTGTTGAAGTTGTACAGGGCATTGGTGAGGCCACACTTGGAGTACTGTGTACAGTTCTGGTCACCCTATTATAGAAAGGATATTATTAAACTAGAAAGAGTGCAGAAAAGATTTACTAGGATGCTACCGGGACTTGATGGTTTGACTTACAGGGAGAGGTTAGACAGACTGGGACTTTATTCCCTGGAGAGTAGGAGGTTAAGGGGTGATCTTATAGAAGTCTATAAAATAATGAGGGGCATAGATAAGGTCGATAGTCAAAATCTTTTCCCAAAGGTAGGGGAGTCTATAACGAGGGGGCACAGATTTAAGGTGAGAGGGGAGAGATACAAAAGGATCCAGAGGGGCAATTTTTTCACTCAAAGGGTGGTGAGTGTCTGGAACGAGCTGCCAGAGGCAGTAGTAGAGGCGGGTACAATTTTGTCTTTTAAAAAGCATTTGGACAGTTACATGGGGAAGATGGGTATCGAGGGATATGGGCCAAGTGCAGGCAATTGGGACTAGCTTAGTGGTATAAACTGGGCGACATGGACATGTTGGGCCGAAGGGCCTGTTTCCATGTTGTAACTTCTA